>NC_141534.1:191187500-191467500 GCF_021556685.1 Rattus norvegicus
AGGAACAGCTGAAGACCTGTAGATAGGAAAAACTACACGCCCGAAAGCAGAACACACTGTCCCCATAACTGACTGAAAGAAAACAGGAAAACAAGTCTACAGCACTCCTGACACGCAGGCTTATAGGACAGTCTAGCCACTGTCAGAAACAGCAGAACAAAGTAACACTAGAGATAATCTTATGAAGAGAGGAAAGCTCAGGAACCCAAGCAACAGAAACCAAGACTACATGGCATCATCGGAGCCCAATTCTCCCACCAAAGCAAACACAGAATATCCAAACACACCAGAAAAGCAAGATCTAGTTTCAAAATCATATTTGATCATGATGCTGGAGGACTTCAAGAAAGACATGAAGAACTTCCTTAGAGAAACACAGGAAAACATTAATAAACAAGTAGAAGCCTACAGAGAGGAATCGCAAAAATCCCTGAAAGAATTCCAGGAAAACACAATCAAACAGTTGAAGGAATTAAAAATGGAAATAGAAGCAATCAAGAAAGAACACATGGAAACAACCCTGGATATAGAAAACCAAAAGAAGAGACAAGGAGCTGTAGATACAAGCTTCACCAACAGAATACAAGAGATGGAAGAGAGAATCTCAGGAGCAGAAGATTCCATAGAAATCATTGACTCAACTGTCAAAGATAATGTAAAGCGGAAAAAGCTACTGGTCCAAAACATACAGGAAATCCAGGACTCAATGAGAAGATCAAACCTAAGGATAATAGGTATAGAAGAGAGTGAAGACTCCCAGCTCAAAGGACCAGTAAATATCTTCAACAAAATCATAGAAGAAAACTTCCCTAACCTAAAAAAAGAGATACCCATAGGCATACAAGAAGCCTACAGAACTCCAAATAGATTGGACCAGAAAAGAAACACCTCCTGTCACATAATAGTCAAAACACCAAACGCACAAAATAAAGAAAGAATATTAAAAGCAGTAATGGAAAAAGGTCAAGTAACATATAAAGGCAGACCTATCAGAATCACACCAGACTTCTCGCCAGAAACTATGAAGGCCAGAAGATCCTGGACTGATGTCATACAGACCCTAAGAGAACACAAATGCCAGCCCAGGTTACTGTATCCTGCAAAACTCTCAATTAACATAGATGGAGAAACCAAGATATTCCATGACAAAACCAAATTTACACAATATCTTTCTACAAATCCAGCACTACAAAGGATAATAAATGGTAAAGCCCAACATAAGGAGGCAAGCTATACCCTAGAAGAAGCAAGAAACTAATCATCTTGGCAGCAAAACAAAGAGAAGAAAAGCACACAAACATAACCTCACATCCAAATATGAATATAACAGGAAGCAATAATTACTATTCCTTAATATCTCTCAACATCAATGGCCTCAACTCCCCAATAAAAAGACATAGATTAACAAACTGGATACGCAACGAGGACCCTGCATTCTGCTGCCTACAGGAAACACACCTCAGAGACAAAGACAGACACTACCTCAGAGTGAAAGGCTGGAAAACAACTTTCCAAGCAAATGGTCGGAAGAAGCAAGCTGGAGTAGCCATTCTAATATCAAATAAAATCAATTTTCAACTAAAAGTCATCAAAAAAGATAAGGAAGGACACTTCATATTCATCAAAGGAAAAATCCACCAAGATGAACTCTCAATCCTAAATATCTATGCCCCAAATACAAGGGAACCTACATACGTAAAAGAAACCTTACTAAAGCTCAAAACACACATTGCACCTCACACAATAATAGTGGGAGATTTCAACACCCCACTCTCTTCAATGGACAGATCATGGAAACAGAAATTAAACAGAGATGTAGACAGACTAAGAGAAGTCATGAGCCAAATGGACTTAACAGATATTTATAGAACATTCTATCCTAAAGCAAAAGGATATACCTTCTTCTCAGCTCCTCATGGTACTTTCTCCAAAATTGACCATATAATTGGTCAAAAAACGGGCCTCAACAGGTACAGGAAGATAGAAATAATCCCATGCGTGTTATCGGACCACCACGGCCTAAAACTGGTCTTCAATAACAATAAGGGAAGAATGCCCACATATACGTGGAAATTGAACAATGCTCTACTCAATGATAACCTGGTCAAGGAAGAAATAAAGAAAGAAATTAAAGACTTTTTAGAATTTAATGAAAATGAAGGTACAACATCCCCAAACTTATGGGACACAATGAAAGCTGTGCTAAGAGGAAAACTCATAGCGCTGAGTGCCTGCAGAAAGAAACAGGAAAGAGCAGCTTGACAGCACACCTCAAAGCTCTAGAACAAGAAGAAGCAAATACACCCAGGAGGAATAGAAGGCAGGAAATAATCAAACTCAGAGTTGAAATCAACCAAGTAGAAACAAAAAGGACCATTGAAAGAATCAACAGAACCAAAAGTTGGTTCTTTGAGAAAATCAACAAGATAGATAAACCCTTAGCAAGACTAATGAGAGGATACAGAGAGTGTGTCCAAATTAACAAAATCAGAAATGAAAAGGGAGACATAACTACAGATTCAGAGGAAATTAAAACAATCATCAGATCTTACTATAAAAGCCTATATTCAACAAAACTTGAAAATCTACAGGAAATGGACAATTTCCTAGATAAATACCAGGTACCGAAGTTAAATCAGGAACAGATAAACCAGTTAAACAACCCCATAATTCCTAAGGAAATAGAAGCAGTCATTAAAGGTCTCCCAACCAAAAAGAGCCCAGGTCCAGATGGGTTTAGTGCAGAATTCTATCAGACCTTCATAGAAGAGCTCATACCAATATTATCCAAAATATTCCACAAAATTGAAACAGATGGAGCACTACCGAATTCCTTCTATGAAGCCACAATTACTCTTATACCTAAACCACACAAAGACCCAACAAAGAAAGAGAACTTCAGACTAATTTCCCCTATGAATATCGACGCAAAAATACTCAATAAAATTCTGGCAAACCAAATCCAAGAGCACATCAAAACAATCATCCACCATGATCAAGTAGGCTTCATCCCAGGCATGCAGGGATGGTTTAATATACGGAAAACCATCAACGTGATCCATTATATAAACAAACTGAAAGAACAGAACCACATGATCATTTCATTAGATGCTGAGAAAGCATTTGACAAAATTCAACACCCCTTCATGATAAAAGTCCTGGAAAGAATAGGAATTCAAGGCCCATACCTAAACATAGTAAAAGCCATATACAGCAAACCAGTTGCTAACATTAAACTAAATGGAGAGAAACTTGAAGCAATCCCACTAAAATCAGGGACTAGACAAGGCTGCCCACTCTCTCCCTACTTATTCAATATAGTTCTTGAAATTCTAGCCAGAGCAATCAGACAACAAAAGGAGGTCAAGGGGATACAGATCAGAAAAGAAGAAGTCAAAATATCACTATTTGCAGATGATATGATAGTATATTTAAGTGATCCCAAAAGTTCCACCAGAAAACTACTAAAGGTGATAAACAACTTCAGCAAAGTGGCTGGGTATAAAATTAACTCAAATCAGTAGCCTTCCTCTACATAAAAGAGAAACAAGCCGAGAAAGAAATTAGGGAAACGACACCCTCCATAATAGACCCAAATAATATAAAGTACCTCGGTGTGACTTACCAAGCAAGTAAAAGATCTGTACAATAAGAACTTCAAGACTCTGAAGAAAGAAATTGAAGAAGACCTCAGAAGATGGAAAGATCTCCCATGCTCATGGATTGGCAGGATTAATATAGTAAAAATGGCCATTTTACCAAAAGCGATCTACAGATTCAATGCAATCCCTATCAAAATACCAATCCAATTCTTCAAAAGTTAGACAGAACAATTTGCAAATTCATCTGGAATAACAAAAATCCCAGGATAGCTAAAACTATCCTCAACAATAAAAGGACTTCAGGGGGAATCACTATCCCTGAACTCAAGCAGTATTACAGAGCAATAGTGATATAAACAGCATGGTATTGGTACAGAGACAGACAGATAGACCAAGGGAATAGAATTGAAGACCCAGAAATGAACCCACACACCTATGGTCACTTGATTTTTGACAAAGGAGCCAAAACCATCAAATGGAAAAAAGATAGCATTTTCAGCAAATGGTGCTGGTTCAACTGGAGGTCAACATGTAGAAGAATGCAGATCGATCCATGCTTATCACCCTGTACAAAGCTTAAGTCCAAGTGGATCAAGGACCTCCACATCAAACCAGATACACTCAAACTAATAGAAGAAAAATTAGGGAAGCGTCTGGAACACATGGGCACTGGAAAAAATTTCCTGAACAAAACACCAGTGGCTTATGCTCTAAGATCAAGAATCAACAAATGGGATCTCATAAAACTGCAAAGCTTCTGTAAGGCAAAGGACACTGTGGTTAGGACAAAACGGCAACCAACAGATTGGGAAAAGATCTTTACCAATCCTACAAGTGGTAGAGGCCTTATATCCAAAATATACAAAGAACTCAAGAAGTTAGACCACAGGGAGACAAATAACCCTATCAAAAAATGGGGTTCAGAGCTAAACAAAGAATTCACAGGCGAGGAATGCCGAATGGCTGAGAAACACCTAAAGAAATGTTCAACATCTTTAGTCATAAGGGAAATGCAAATCCAAACAACCTTGAGATTTCACCTCACACCATTGAGAATGGCTAAGATCAAAAACTCAGGTGACAGCAGATGCTGGAGAGGATGCGGAGAAAGAGGAACACTCCTCCATTGTTGGTGGGAATGCAGACTGGTACAACCATTCTGGAAATCAGTCTGGAGGTTCCTCAGAAAATTGGACATTGAACTGCCTGAGGATCCAGCTATACCTCTCTTGGGCATATACCCAAAAGATGCCCCAACATATAACAAAGACACGTGCTCCACTATGTTCATCGCAGCCTTATTTATAATAGCCAGAAGCTGGAAAGAACCCAGATGCCCTTCAACAGAGGAATGGATACAGAAAATGTGGTACATCTACACAATGGAATATTACTCAGCTATCAAAACCATGACTTTATGAAATTCATAGGCAAATGGTTGGAACTGGAAAATATCATACTGAGTGAGATAACCCAATCACAGAAAAACACACATGGTATGCACTCATTGATAAGTGGCTATTAGCCCAAATGCTTTAATTACCCTAGATGCCTAGAACAAATGAAACCAAGACGGATGATCAAAATGTGAATGCTTCACTCCTTCTTTAAAAGGGGAACAAGAATACCCTTGGCAGGGAATAGAGAGGCAAAGATTAAAGCAGAGACTGAAGGAACACCCATTCAGAGCCTGCCCCACATGTGGCCCATACATATACAGCCACCCAATTAGACAAGATGGATGAAGCAAAGAAGTGCAGGCAGACAGGAGCCGGATGTAGATCGCTCCTGAGAGACAGCTAGAATACAGCAAACACAGAGGCGAATGCCAGCAGCAAACCAGTGAACTGAGAATAGGACCCCGGTTGAAGGAATCAGAGAAAGAACTGGAAGAGCTTGAAGGGGCTCGAGACCCCATATGAACAACAATGCCAAGCAACCAGAGCTTCCAGGGACTAAGCCACTACCTAAAGACTATACATGGACTGACCCTGGACTCTGAACTCATAGGTAGCAATGAATATCCTAGTAAGAGCACCAGTGGAAGGGGAAGCCCTGGGTCCTGCTAAGACTGAACCCTCAGTGAACTAGATTTATGGGGGGAGGGCGGCAATGGGGGGAGGGTGGAGAGGGGATCACCCATAAGGAAGGGGAGGGGGAGGGGGAGGGGATGTTTCCCCGGAAACCGGGAAAGGAATAACACTCGAAATGTATATAAGAAATACTCAATTTAATTAAAAAAAAAAAAGAAGTAAGAATATCTAGTAGCGTAAACTTGCAATAAACTGCAGCTCTTACCATTTCTCTCCTCGCTCCCATGTCTTCTGCTGCTAGTTCCTCCCTCTTTTCCTTCTATTCTACTATCTCTTCTTCTTCAGAGGCTCCTGCTAGTACTACTGCTACTGCTCTTGCTACTGTTTTGCTACTGCTCTTGCTCCTGCTTTGCTACTGCTTTGCTATTGCTGTTGCTATTGCTGTTGCTATTGCTGTTGCTATTGCTGTTGCTAATGCTACTGCTATTGCTCTCTGCCTAGAGCATAGTGTCAGGCCCTTGATACTCATCATTTTCCCTGAAGAATAAAAAGGGAACACAACCTTTTTCTCATCCCCCTGATCCAGCCCTTTGTCACCAACCCCACAGATATACTATGCTTTATTTCTTCACCCTCTGTGATTTTTTTCCCTGCCAGTTAACTCCTCTTGTGACATGTTTCCATGAGATCACTGTCATAGAACCAGAATATCTAGGGTGGCATAGGCTTTGGGATGTGAGTCCACCACTAGAAGTAGATTCTCATCAGACCTCTTCGTGAGACCTCCATCTCCTTGACTGCTAAGTACTCTCAGGACTGGATCTCTCCTCCAGCACTAATCACCCACTGTTGCATGCTTTTGATTTGCTTCCCTGACTTAAACATTGCTTTATTGGTGCTTGGAGTCTCAGCCTTGGAAAGCACACAGTGTAAATTAAGTCTTGCTCACCACAGAAACCAGCTTGCGTGTGTTTTACATTTTATATGGCCTTTGGACTCTAGTATCTGCTCATTCTTCCCTGAGATTGCACAAGTGTGTTCGTGTCCCCTTTAAAAGATATGTATTTAAAATTGGACACCTGCTTCCTGAGTTGGTCAGATAACAAGTCAAGTGTGACTCCACCGTCCATTAATATGAACATGACACTATTTCTATTAACACAATCTAAGCTTGAATTAACCTCTTTTTTCCTTTGAAATAATGCAATATACTGGTTCAATGAAATTCCTGCCTTTCCTTTTATATAAACTCATATTGCATTTTCTCTTACTCCTATGAAGTGGATATTTTAAACTCTTATTCATTAATCTATTTATTTCTATTGCAGATTATTTCCTTTGTGTGTTGTTTAAAGCATCTATAAGAAAGCTCAGAATTAGTGTACTCTACAGCTGCTGGTTTCTTATAGCATGTTATGGTATGGTAACACCTTTGAATGGCATAGCAAGTGTCTCGTGCCTTGAATTTTGTATCATAACATTAAATGCTCTCTTATGTCAGTCATTCTAAACTCCAAACATACATTTTGGCATGCCATTAAAAAAAGCATTTAATCGGGGCTGGCTTATAGTTTCAGAGGTTCAGTCCATTATAAGCATGTTGGGAAACGTGGCAGCTCACAGACAAGGATAGTACTGGAGGAGCTGGGAGTTCTACATCCAAATCTACAGGAAGCAGGAAGAAAGAGAGCCACTGGGCCTGACTTGGGCTTCTGAGTGACACATTTCCTCTAACAAGGCCACACCCCCTCTAACAAGGCCATACCTCCTAATCCCTCTACATAGTGCCATTCTTAATGACTAAGCATTCAAATATATAAGCCTATGGGAGCCATTCTTATTCAAATCACCACACCCTGTATGCTGGTGAGTACAGTCATCTTCAAAAGTGTAGTTTATGATGCCCTTCAACAGAGGAATGGATACAGAAAATGTGGTACATCTACACAATGGAATATTACTCAGCTATCAAAAACAATGCCTTTATGAAATTCATAGGCAAATGGTTGGAACTGGAAAATATCATACTGAGTAAGGTAACCCAATCACAGAAAAACACACATGGTATGCACTCATTGATAAGTGGCTATTAGCCCAAATGCTTGAATTGCCCTAGATGCCTAGAAAAAATGAAACTCAAGACGGATGATCAAAATGTGAATGCTTCACTCCTTCTTTAAAAGGGGAACAAGAATACCCTTGGCAGGGAATAGAGAAGCAAAGATTAAAACAGAGACTGAAGGAACACCCATTCAGAGCCTGCCCCACATGTGGCCCATACATATACAGCCACCCAATTAGACAAGATGGATGAAGCAAAGAAGTGCAGGCAGACAGGAGCCGGATGTAGATCTCTCCTGAGAGACACAGCCAGAATACAGCAAATACAGAGGCGAATACCAGCAGCAAACCACTGAACTGAGAACAGGACCCCGGTTGAAGGAATCAGAGAAAGAACTGGAAGAGCTTGAAGGGGCTCGAGACCCCATATGAACAACAATGCCAAGCAACCAGAGCTTCCAGGGACTAAGCCACTACCTAAGGACTATACATGGACTGACCCTGGACTCTGAACTCATAGGTAGCAATGAATATCCTAGTAAGATCACCAGTGGAAGGGGAAGCCCTTGGTCCTGCTAAGACTGAACCCCCAGTGAACGTGATTGTTTGGGGGAGGTCGGCAATGGGGGGAGGATGGCGAGGGGAACACCCATAAGGAAGGGAGGGGGAGGGGTTGGGGGATGTTTGCCCAGAAACCGGGAAATGGAATAACACTCGAAATGTAAATAAGAAATACTCAAGTTAATAAAAATGTAGTTTAAGTATCCTCTCTGTTGAGAGGCCTTGCTTGATTTTACTCTACTATTGAAGGATACTTATAGCACAACTCTTTCCCCATCAATGTAAAGTTGGGATCACAGTTGGATTTGTGGGTAGCAAAAACCATTTTCCTAGATTTGTCTATTTCTAGTAATAATAGTATTGGCCATTATGGGTAGCATGCTCTCCTCTGTGCGGGCTACAGCACTGAGGACTCCCTTCTCACTGCCACCTTCTGCCTGGGGTGTGTGCTGTCAGTGTCCCACCATCTTCTTGCATCTACCTGTGCCTCTCAGTCCGAGGGTTTTCTTTGGCCTCAAAAGAGTGCCCAGCCAGTGTTGTTCAGTACAGGCCTAAAGTGCAGAAAACCAATACCTCATGGCCACTTTCGGCTGATAACAGCCAGCACTAATTAGCTGGTGGAAATCTGCTCAGGCTCCTGGCTTCTTGGGTAGGACCACTCTATGACTCTTCCCCTTGGTTTTATAAATCCTTGGAGGGTGGAGCCCAGTCGGCCACCCTGTCACCTGCTCACTGGGATGCTCCTTCCTACCTCCTTACCGTGTCCTCGCTGTCTCCTTTGTGCTTGCTTTGTCACCCTCCTGTCAAGAAACACTTGCACTGGAATGCCAGCCTCCAGCTGGATTTCAGAGATAATTTGCAAGAAGTCCATCGTAAGCTGCAGCTAAGGAGCTAGGCTTGCACACACTGCAGGATTCATTATAGTGACCCTTCTAGAGCAGGCAGGTTTAAAGCCTCACTGACGAGAGCCCACTTATAACACAGCGGAGACTCAGAAGGAGGAGGAATCTGGGTAGCTGGCTCTCAGAAATCCCTTGGAATGAAAGTCTTCATAGGTCCAAACGCCAACAAGATTACCCATTCCTGCCTTATCCACCACTTGAACACACGCCGGTGCACGGTCCTCCGAAGGGCAGTAAAGTGACACTGAATAATTGAATTCTGAACAAGCTGGACTAATGCAAATATCTGACAAATTGATTTAATTGCATTCACATACAATAAGGCTTAGCTCTAAAAGGTCAGCTAGAAAATGGGAAAGGACCTCTGGGAACTTCCAGAGAGAGGCTGAGTTTAATACACATTCATCACATTTTATCATCTAATTAGTCCACACAATGCCAAACTGATAGACGGAGGCTTAAAGCAGTGTATTGATTGATTATCTACTTGGCATCTATCATATCACCTTAAGGCTGTCCCTGTCACGGGCAGGCAGAAGTTATTTAGTGGCTCAGCAGAAATGGTTGTGCATTTGGAGAAATTGTTTTTCTATGAGGGATTTGAGGCTCCAAAAACATTTTACCCAGGCATAGAGGCATCCTCTGAGGGCTCCTATCGAACAGTGTGCTACAGAGGCAGACCCCAGAAGCCAACTTTCTCTTACCTCCTCCCTTCTGCGGAAGGGGTATTTATAAATGCTGTATGGCACAATGTGATCTGTTAAGCTGTAAAACAATTCAAGCAATTCGCTAGTACCAGCTTTACATAGAAGTACCAGGGCAGAGAGAATGGTTTGGAGAAGTTAATAAGGAAGCCAAATAGATCCGGCAAACCTATCCCATTGGAAATGAAAATGTAGGTTTCAATCTAACAGTTTACACGGTAGGTTTGGTCTCAGTTAAAATGCCGCCTCTACCTTGCTCTCTTCAAGGATGCTGAAATAGAGAAGGGCTTTAGTATTGGGGCTGTGCCCAAGCAAGCTGTGGTCAAAATGCTATGATAATTATTTTCTTCCCTTTATCCTTTGGAACCCTCTTTCATTCTTATCTCTCTGGCTTCTGCTTCCTCATCAGTAACATTGAAATGGCCCAGTGAGGTGAATTTAAAATGAGCCCATGTAGGCAAAAATCCCCTTGAATTAAATTTCCATAGAAATCTGAGTTATCATTTCTATAGGGGTATCTATAGCTCCTAAATATGATAGAGTGTATGAGAGATTTTCTTTAAGCTGATCCTATCTCCCACCTCTTTCTCTTTCTCTTTCTGTTGATAGCCAGACATCTTTAATGTTTTCTCTATTGGCCAGCCATACTCAGAAATGTTCTATTCAGAGACCATCTCAATATGCTCTCCTTCCATCGAGCTTCTGAAACTACTCTCATTAGGGTTATCAGTGACTTCCACGTAATTTAATGCAGTGCCAGCCTTTGAGACCTTATCACACTCGAGTTCTCACTGGGTCGTACTAATTAGCTCCCGTTTTTGGAACTCTGTTTGTCTTTTAACTATTATCTTGTTTATTTTCTTCTCACTTCTACAGTAACTGCTTTTCATTAACTTTTATAGGATCATCTCTTGCTTTTCATTCTGAATTAGTCAGCTTTCTGGTATTGAGACAAAATAGAAGATAAAGTGCCTGAAAGAAGGATAGGTTTATTTTGGCGCAGGATCTCAGGGGTTTTAGTTCATGGTTCGAGTGCTCTGAGTTTCCTGGGTAAGTGGTGAGGCAGAACATTGCAGAGGGGAGGATAAAAAATGAAGTGGTGTAGACCTGCTCACTGTGGCAGCTAGGAAGGAGAGAGAGAGAGAGGGAGGGAGATTGAGGGTAAGAAACTGAAGGGGAAAAAAGGGAGGGGGAGAGGGTGGGGAGAGGATATGGCTTTAAGTCTGTATTCCCAATACCTACTTATTATAACCTGGTCCCACCTCGTCACCATCCTTAATAGCACATTTACTTAGGAATCCACCAATGGCATAGTGCATCGGTGAAATGAGAGCTCTCACGATCCAATTACACACCAAAGGCTCCATCTTTTAACATGACTGCATCAGGGACCACACCTGAATTAAATTAAGCTTTTGGGAGACATTTCAGATCAGTATTCCTCTTTTGGGGTTCCTGTCTCTGTCTAAGCTCATTTTTCTTCCGCACATGCTCCTTCAGTACAGTCTTATCCCTTGAATTGTCAGTGAGCTTCTGGTTTTAAAGTCCTAGGTCTTTTTCTGCCTTCACTTCTCCTGGCCCGTTGCCTATCCTAGGTCTCACCAGCCCACTCATTGGGCTATCCTGTCTGTCCTCAAGTTTGAGTAGCTTCCTTTCTCTAAACCCTTCTGTTTACCTGATTTCCTTATTGTTCATTCCAATCTAGCTGAAGAGAGAAACGTTCTTTTTTTTTTTTTTTTTTTTTGAAACCAGAACATTTATTTTATGATCGATTGAAATCCTCAAGATGAACTGGATGCTGCAACAGTTGCCCTCTTGGGTTTAGGTGTTGTTCCTTCACGGAATCCATGTCTGAATCTTCGGTAGACGATCTTTAGGTGCCTCATCCGACCAGTCCCGGTAGTGTTTCGCCTCTTAGCCTGGGCACTCCAGTTATACTTTCTCTTGCGCTTGGCAGGGTAGCCACATTTGCCACAGGTCGACTTCTGAAGGTGGTAGGCCTTGGAGCCACAGCGGCGGCACAGCGTGTGCGTCTTATTGCGACGCTTTCCAAAGGATGACTTTCCTTTCGTCATCTTGCTTCCACCGGTGAGGCCAAAGAGACCAGAAGAGAAAGTACCAAGACATAAAACTTTTATACTTATGATAAGCCTTTAAAAAAAGCTAAAGCTGGGCTTTTTAGAGAAATGAAAGGGGGCAGAAGGAAAATAAACACTAAATGGCAAGATTAAACCCCCTCTATGCTGTTAAGTCTATTTCCCTGCCAATAACCTCAATACATGACTTGCTATATTCCATCTAGGCCAATCTTAATTTCTATTGGCCAGCCCTCATGTCCATGTTTTCATGGCTTGCCTACTCCATGGCATCTTCTCCTCTCTTCATATTCTCTTCCTTTCCCTCCATGGTCTTTCCTTATACTCCAAGACCAATGACCTGAACTTCTTTTCTGCCATGCTATAGGCTGTTGGCATCTTTATTCAACCAATAGTTCTAAATTAAGGACCAATGCTACATAGCATTACTTGATTGTTGCTGTGGATTCTTTCATCCCTGTGGGTAACTGGGTCTTGAGAGACAGTATTAGCAATACAGCAAAAGAGCAAACCTCAACATGGTACTATAAATCTAGCAAAATAGAGAGAAACGTTCTTAAAACGACAAAAGCAACTCTACATTCAGTAAAGCTAGGAAGGACACAAAGTCCTTCCATAATCTACAACTAGTATCTGCTAGCCACAGTTAACTCTGATCAAATTGAGTCATTCCGTCCAGAGAAGATACAGCTCCACAGATTTCAGTCAGCACGCTGAGTTCTCCACATAGAAGCGCTACATATGGTCTCTGAAAACCCAGGAGTATGAGTGGGCTTTAAAACCATTCCTGAGTCCATTAAAATGCCACACAGTGGTGGGAGGTGATGTAGGAACTGTGTGGGCATGCAATATCAACAAGAAGCAAGACATGGGTGTAGCCGAAAGGAGAGACAGAGAAATGAAAGGGGGCAGAAGGAAAATAAACACTAAATGGCAAGATTAAAGCTTTGAAGACCGCTATTTTACTGCAAGGTAAGACATTCTTCCCAAATGCACGTAAGTAGAGATAACATGTGAGGAAGGAATACATGCAGGTAACAGGGAAAGGAAGCTGGGGGCTAAAGTCAGGAAGACTGTTCTGAGACAGAACCCCTAATTCTGAATGCTCAGATGTCCTAGCTCACTCTCTCAGTGCACCCCTCATTCCATTGGTTAACCTACATCTTCTCCAAAAGATATAACTTCCGTCCGTTGATAATAAAATCTATCGAAGAAAGTAAATTTGGAAAAAATTGAAATGTAGGTCTAGAAAAATGTAGTTATTCAGGGAAAAAAGAGTACGAAAATTTCCCTACGAAATCAGATTAATTAAATCAAAGAAAAGAAATAACGTCTCAAAGAAGATATATTAAGATGGGGAAGAATGGGCCTGAGAGATGACAGTGGTTAAGAGTATGTGCTGCTCTTCCGGAGGACTTGGTTTTCAGCATCAGTGTTAGGCTGCTCACAACTACCTGTAATTCCAGTTCCAGGAGATCCAACTCCCTCTTCTGGTGTCTGTGGGTATCCATACTCACTGGCACATACCATACTCCCTAGCACATACACATAATTACAAGAAAGATATGTGAAGAAATTATACCACCCTGGGAGGGTGCTCAAAGGCATGTGAGTCTGACCACAGAAACATGTGCATATCAATATTTATTATTGTGTTGTTCCCAATAGCTAGAAATGGAACCAATCTCAATGCTCATCAACAACAGATATAGAAAACATGGCTCTCTCTCTCTCTCTCTCTCTCTCTCTCTCTCTCTCACACACACACACACACACACACACACACACACACACACACACACAGACACACACACACACACCCAGAGAGAGAGAGAGAGAGAGAGAGAGAGAGAGAGAGAGAGAGAGAAACAGACAGAAAGAGAGAAACAGACAGAGACAGAGACAGAGAAAGACACACACAGAGAGACAGAGAGAATTTTATTCCATCATAAAACTAAAATTGTAGTATTTCCACTGATGTAGCTGGAAATTATTATATGAAGAAAGTAATCAAGACTCAAAAAAACAGACACTAGTATTTTTCTCATATGTGGTTCCCACACCTTAATTTTTATCTATGTGTAGCATGTACGTGGGATATAGGTGTAAGATATGAAACTAGAAAGGGACAATGGAAGGAGGAAGAGAGGTCCTTAGGTGAGTGGGGAAGGGGACAGGAAGAGGTTAATAGAATGTAATTCACATGAAAGGAATGGGACCTGCTGGGGCAGTAGGGGACTGGGAGGGACAACATAAACAAATAATGCTCCAGGGTGCCACAGTGAAACCCAATGGTTCACACGCTATTTTAAAAGACAAACAAAATTATAAAATAATTTTTGAAAGAAAAGGGCAGAAGTAAAGATGAACAAAAGCATAGAAGGCAAGATGCGTGCTGTCAGCAAGAGGAGCCTCAATCCTTGAGTAGGAACAGTCTTGGTGGAGACCAGGAGGTGGAGAAAATTTAACACAAAAGGCAAAGAGAAATGATTGGAGGAAACAGATTTGCAATGTACAACAAAACTGACACGCCCAGATAAAGTTTATTGAATATATGAAAGAAAAGAACTCAACAGTATCCTAGAGAATTTTTTCCTGAGCAAGGAAGAATTGGCCTTTTAACTTAGCAGGTGAGAATTCTACCATGGAATCTAGTGGCATTTGGAACGGTAAAGACACAGAATTAGGAACTGTCAATGGCAAACAATCAGGATGCCTTCTGGCACAATTACAATGAAGAAAGTAAGAAAAAATCATCCTCAGACCTCTATGAACATTAATAACACCTCCTAGTACTGAGAAAGGACACGAAGGGGTTCAACTTCCTGTGTAAGACCCAACGGGTGTGATTTAGAAGCATCCAAGTGGAAAGATATGGAGCTTAAGAAAGATATAGTCAAGATATTCAGTCGTAAAACCCAGTTCTTAGAATTTTTGCCACACAAAGATGATGAAAAGGCAAAATATGTAGAATGTATAAGCATGTGATACAAAACAAATTAAGAAAGGAAAATGAAAAGTAGTAAATTTTAGAAAGTTTCTGTTTTTTTACCCCAAATTAAAAGTGTTGCACTCTTTGAAACGTAAGACTATAACTTACATGAGGATTTAGTGAAGCTGTATCTTGCCATGAAAAAGTCAGAAATAAAGATTCTGCAGGAAAGTGAGACATTTTAGAAAATGACCTAATTGTCCCACAATTCATGAATGGATAATGAAATGTCACACACACATACATGCACACACACACACACACACACACACACACACACACGTGCACACACTCTATGGAATAGTCTTTGGCTATAAAGAAAATGAAATCATCAACTTTGCAGGCAAATGGATGGAATTAGAAAAGATCATATTCAGTGAGATAACTCAGATCCAGAGATTCAAACATCACATGTTCTCTCTCATTGGAGTCAGGAGCTCTACATCTTCAGCTGTGAGTACATAGCCTGTATGAACTACAAAATCGGGCAAGCAAAACTGAGCCATTGATAGGATGGAATGATTGGGGAGAAAGAAGGGGGGCATAGCACACCAGTTAGCTGACCAGGAAAATGGGAAAGTGGGGGCTTTTTAGGGAGAAGAAGAAAGGCAAATACAGAAGAACATGGGAGGAGGATTAAGGAGAATGACAGGACAGTTGATGGGGGAAAAGGAAAAGAGGGACCCCTTAGGGAGTCAAGGAGAGAGAAGCACAGAAGGACAGAAGGGGTTACAATAATAACGAGAGCCAAAAACTCACAAGGACATTCTCACTATTAACTCTTTACTCAAACAACAACAACAAACAAAACAAAAACCTCCTCTAATACACATAATTCCATGTATAATTATGCACATACAGTTTTAATAAACTTTTGCATCTGGGTTAAAATTGCTTTCTCCAAAAGCCAAGGACCACAAAAAAAATTCCAATGCCAGATGTAAGACAACCTCTTTTGAGTTGTTGGCAAGAGCTGGCAATGGCTGTTGCCCTTGGTTGCCCTTGAGAGGTGAAAGGACCACCCACTCCCTTTAGTGACATGTACTGCAGAAACAGGACTCAGACATGGAACTGACCTGAATGCCTCCTCCAGGCATTAGTTTTCATGGTACCAGAAGGCACCATGCAAGGTTCCAGAGGAGGGAGGCAACCAACAGCCCTGGGTAGCTATGATGCCCGAGAACCACAACAATGATCAGCCTGGCACAGTATTCCGAGGCTGCAGTAGTGGCATACACCCCTTGGCAGTAACCAACAGCTCTTTAATTGGACTTTAGAACTGCTCACCAAGAGGAAACCATGTCTGGGACTCCTACCTGACTTCTTGGTACTTGTGAAGTTATAGTTATTAGAGGAAAATTCATAACTACCAATTTACTAAATCAGCAGAATCCCTGACATTGATTTCTAAATATTTGTCCGTATGCCCACAGATAAGTGTAGTCTTCACTCATCATCAAGGAAAAATTTCTTTGCAAAAGGCAGAGGCTATTGCAAAAAACAAACACCGTAACCATCCAAAATGCAGAGTTGAGGGGCCCAGTTTCATTGGCTACATTTATAATACATTTCCACACCCAAGGCTCAGGGAACACTATAGAAGAGGGGACAGAAAGATTGTAAGGGCCAGGGGATCAGGGAGTTTGCTACGAGACTGTGTCTTTTAGCAATATCAGAAGCCATATCCATAAAGTCTCACCAATATGACCGCTGAAGTGTGAGCTGAACAAGGGTGACACCAACGGACACGCCAAAGTGCATGTGTAAAACCCCACGAGGCCTCAATTCTACACAGAATTACAGGCAACTGAGGAAAGCTGGGAGCAAGAGAGGTGGTCCTTCCCAGGGAAGAGCACACCAACAGCTTGTCCAGTGCCAAAGGTCAGTCTGAAAACACGAAGACGAGTGACATTATACAGACTGAACAGGTTATATTTAGAAATACATACTACATATACACATAGTGCATACAAAAATAACCAGGGAAAAAGGAGGCCATGAATTTGGAGGAGAGTGGAGAGGGGTCTTTGGGAAGATTGGAGGGAGGAAAGGAGAGAAAGAGATGTAATTATAATCTCAAAATTAAAATTAAAAAGTGAGAATTTTAATGATCAAACTACATTGTCTTAAGCTCTCAGAGAATAAACATGCTATTTTAAAAAGTGAGAAACTTTGAGAACATTTAAGAGTTGTAGCTTAGCAATACTAATGTACAGAACTGACAGGGAAATTGAACTGAGGAACGAAGATGACATATTTTAGAAGTTTCCTTGTTTGCAGAAGAAAGTGGCAAGGAATAAGAGCCAAAAATAGAATAAAATAATAATAAGAAATTGGAGGCAATGGCTCTGCGGGACAAAAGACTTCTTCAAACTACTAAATATTTTCTAGTTTCCCAAGGAGCGCTCAAACAAATTTAGGTGGGGAATTTTTACAAAATAGAGAGGATTGAGTTGAGAGAAATCAAGATGTCAGATGGTGAAAGGCTTGTCACAGTGAGGACACTGGAACCATGTGTAACTGGGACAGCCTTCGAGAACCCATCAGTGACACATTGTCAAGCTAAGTATCTGTGTCATGTGACCCACCGTTCCAATTTCTGGGTGCTTTTGCCGAGATTATCACATCAGTTTTCAAGGTGACCGGGCTGAAGCTCCCCATCAGAGTATTGTTTGTGGAAGTGAGGATTTAAATGTGATCCAGTTTTAGGAATTTAAGTACAAATAACAGGTAAACAGCCTGGTATGCTTCCCATGTAATAGTTTTCAGGTTAGAATTCAGACTAAATGCTCCCAGACTGATGTGCTGCCATGTATGAAAATGTGAAAAAAAATAAAAGAGGTCCACACTACAGTACCATTTATGCAAATTAAATGTATGTGTGCATAAAACAACACTGTCAGTTTTACAAGGACACACAGAAATGAAAGACCACACATCTAACACATTTGAATGTTGCCAAAGGGAAGGGGAAGAAGAGGGGAGCTAGAGGGGATATAAAAGCCAAAGAATAAACAAATATATTATGCAAAAGAAGGGTCCCAGCAGACTGATGATGAAGGTGCATCATGCAACGAGGAACAGGAGCCGTCTGCATCTAAATTCCGCTGGCAAAAACAGAGGACCCAGCAGACATTAGGAAACCATCATGAAGTAGCCAATCTGATAAAGCAGTGGAGCTTCAAATCTGAAGAATACAACAGTTATCAAGCGGAAAGGAGAAATAAACTGTTCAGAATAAGGAACCAAAGGCTGGCTTCAGACTGAGCAGGGATGATGGAGGATAGCTCTACTTGCCTTCCTCAGCCTTCTTGTACGAAACGATGCTTTAAACACTTACTACCTCATATTCCAAATCCTGTATTCCTCCCAGACCTCTGCTTTTCTCCAATTGGAAAAGGGATCGCAACCCGGGTGCCAGGGATACTCAATACTCCTGAGTTAGCTACTGTGTCTAGACTATTCTTTGGCCTTTGCTGGGATCTAGATATTTTTAAAGATTTATACATCCTAAATTTATTACATAGTCAGGTCTACCAGGATTTTTGTCTGGTCTAGTGCTGTGTAACACTTTTCCTGAAGAGATATTACACAAATATCTGTTTACCCCAAATAGGAACCGATGACAGAGCAAAGAACAAATTGATAAATCAGTGCACTTACTGGGGTAACTTACAGAGCATGAGCAAGGGGTGATTTCCTGGAGCATGGACCACTCAAAGGCTTGTATAGCACTGGAAAGCCCGAACAGGTGACAACTCCACTCCAGTTTCTATAACTGGAACCCTCGTGCTCAGCACAACTCCCATGCAGTTCCAAAACTCAGTGGGTGGAGCACATCCTCCAAGTATCTGGTCCTCCTCTGTCCTCCCTGAGAGTTGTTTACTGCTACCCTGGCTTAGGGAGGGGCCCCTTGTATATCTTGTTAGTTTCAGAGCATTCTGGAGTCTTGAGGAGCCTACCTCCAAGATGGAAATTACTGCCCAGACCTCATGAGCCTCCATTCATTGATCTATGCAGTTTCAATTTTCAGTCTGCAGTGATGCTACTGTGCTCACTTGCCTGATTCGGTGTTTTACCAGAACAATAGACACCGGTGCTACCACTTGAATGCTTCCATGAAAACAGCTGGAAGCCCTTCTTTCCTTATCCTTTTGTCCTTTGGCTCTGCTCAGTTAGGGATGTAGAGTCAACTTACTGTGCTGTAGAATCTCCTGATGCTCCCTTTGTGTTGAGATTAGCTTGCCCACTGAGTATGCACTTTGGCTCACATGTTTGAAGGTATCTATAGAGTCAAGTACTGTACTTTTCTTTTTGTAGTTTAATTAAGTACCGTATTAACAGGGTTTCACAGATGAGTCTAAAACAAACTCTACTCAAATAAGTCTATTTTAATTTCCTAATTTTTCCAACATTTTATCTGTCTTGTTTTACAATTTTAACTTTTCAGGTTTTCTATAATTTGGGCATAAAAATATTAATTCAACATATTTAGCATATAATTGCACAGATAAATGCCTCATTTAAAACATTCATATGATGTGATAGTATTGAGCAGCATGAAAATTGAAATAATCTAACACATGTAATATTATATTGAGTTGATAATATTATAACATAACTATTTAATATATGCTAGTGATTGTGTGTGTGTGTGTGTGTATGAGAGAGAGAGAGAGAGAGAGAGAGAGAGAGAGAGAGAATGAATCTGCTCTTTCCTTACATAAATCGTAGCAAGATTCCCTCATATTCCTTCAGCTAGCCTTTTGATTTAACATGTATATAGGTCACTCCATAACAGTGGCCACTCTACAACATACAATATAATCTCAATGTAGATATATTATTTCAATTAGAGAGCAATGGAAAGAACATTTCTAGATACATGAGGTCCTTGAAGTATCTTATTATAAGAAAGCCAACAGATGAACAAGCCACGCTAAGAATTTTTCCATCTAGTATGTGGATGAATTAAAATGAATAAATCTTAGAAAAGGAAATCTGAGGCCTGGAAAGATGGGGAGGAAATGCTGGAATCAATTGAACACAGAGTTAATGGACAACATTTTTGTCAATTAACAGGATGCAAACGTAAATAAACCTGAAGGATTTCTACAATGAAACAGTAAACTCTGGAGGGTGAGAACGTGAGCTTGAAATTTCAGATGATAAACTGCGTGAAATAAAGGAGAATAATAAAACAAAGAGTGCTATTCTCTCATCCATTAACAGTAGTGTTCTTGATTTTCATAAGTGAAACAATAGATATTCAACTCTTAGAAGTGAGCTACAAGCATGCTAAGTCAATAAAGTGTGGGCCATAGAGGGGCTTCTGTGGGCATCATGGTACACAGGTTGCAGCTGGTCTACTGGTGCAATTCTTCGGCTCTGGATGGTGTCTGCTTCTCCTTCTGGATCTTTCTTTAATGATTTTGATTCTTGGGACACATGTGAACTGTAGTTTGTGATACATCTGGAATGTTTCTCCAATATTCATGTACTGGAGAATTGGGTTCCTGCTTCTGGTACTGTTGAGAGGTGGGATCATTAAGATGTGGAACCTAAAGGGAGGAAGTTAGGGCATCATCCAAGAGAGTTTGTAGGATCCTTGCTTCTTCCTGACACTCTCTGCTTCCTGCTTCACATGAGGTGAGCAGCTTTCCATACCATGCATTTCCCCTCATGATATTCTGCCTTAACAGAGGCTCAAAAGCATCAGGACCAAGTGTCTACGTACTGAAACCTTGGATACCAGCCTTTTTTCCTTTAAAGTTGATGCACTTCAAGTGTTTTGGCACAATGGCGGAAAGCTGATTAACAGCAGTGCAGGCTAAGAATAAATGACCAGACACCTTCTTTCACTGCAGCACCTCCCAAAAGTGTGGGTTGCAACCTTCTGTGGGATTATGTAACTGAACATTGTGAAAAATTTGGGAACAGTAAATGTTTTGTAGACGATATGATAGTTAGTATACATAAGTGACTAAAAAAAAAATCCATGAGAGAATGTCTACAGCTGATAAACAACTTCAGCAAACTGGCTGGATACAAAATTAACTCAAACAAATCAGTAGCTTTCCTCTACTCAAAGGATAAATGGGCTGAGAAAGAAATTAGGGAAACGACACCCTTTACAGTAGTCACAGATATTATAAAATATTTTGGTGTGATGCTAACCAAACAAGTGAAAGATCTGTATGACAAGAACTTCAAGTCTCTGAAGAAAGGAACTGAAGACCTCAGAAGATGGAAAGGTCTCTTTTGCTCATGAATTGGCAGGATTAACATGGTTAAAAATGGCCATTTTATTGAAAGCAATCTACAGATTCAATGCAATACCCATCAAAATTCCAACTCAATTCTTCACAGAGTTAGAAAGAGCAATTCTCAAATTTATCTGGAAGAACAACAACAACAACCAAAAAAAAAAAAAACCCAAAAAACAAACAGGATAGCAAAAACCATTCTCAACAATAAAAGAACTTCCGGGGAAATTACCAGACACAACCTCAAACTATACTACAGAGCAATAGTGATAAAAAAAAAACCACATGGTATTGGTAGAGACACGCAGGTAGATCAATGGAATAGAATTGAAGACCCAGAAATGAACCCACACACCTTTGGTCACTTGATCTTTGACAAAGGAGCCAAAACAATCCATAGGAAAAAAGACAGCATTTTCAACAAATGTGCTGGTTCAACTGGCAATAAGCATGTAGAAGAATGCAAATTGATTCATTCTTATCCCATTGAATAAAGCTCAAGTCCAAGTGAATCAAGGATCTCCACATAAAACCAGATATAACGAATCTAATAGAAGAGAAAGTGGGAAAGAACCTCGAACACATTGAACAGAACACCAATGACTTATGCTCTAAGATCAACAATTGACAAATGGGACCTCATAAAATTGAAAAGGTTTTGTAAAGCCAAGGGCAGTGCCAATAGGCCAAAATGGCAACCCACAGATTGGGAAAAGATCTTTATCAACCCTATGTCCGATAGAGGGCTAACATCCAAAATATACAAAGGACTCAAGAAGTTAGACTCCAGAGAACCAAATAACCCTATTAAAAATGGGGTACAGAGCTAAACAGAATTCTCAGTTGAGGAGTCTCGAATGGCTGAGAAGCACGTAAATAAATGTTTAACATCCTTAGTCATTAGGGAAATGCAAATCAAAACAACCCTGAGATTCTACCTCACACCAGTCAGGATGGCTAAGATCAAAAACTCAGGTCAGATGCTGACATGGATATGGAGAAAGAGGAACACTCTTCCCTTGCTGGAGAGATTACAAGCTGGTACAAACACTCTGGAAATCAGTCTGACAGTTCCTCAGAAAATTGGAAATAGTTCTACTTGAGCACCCAGCTATACAACTCCTGGGTACAAACCCAAAAGATGCTCCAACATATAACAGGGACACATGCTCCACTGTGTTCATAGGAGCCTTATTTATAATACCCAGAAGCTGGAAACAACCCAGATGTCCCTCAACAGAGTAATGGATACAGAAAATGTGGTACATCTACACAGTGGAATACTACTCAGCTATTAAAAACAATGACTTCATGGAATTCTTAGGCAAATGAACGGAACTAGAAAATATCCTGAGTGAGGTAACCCAGTCACAAAAGAACACACATGGCGTGCACTCACTGGTTAATGGATATTTAGCCCTAAAGAAGCTTGGAGTACCCACGATACAACTCACTGACCATATGAAACCTAAGAAGAAAGAAAGACACACCAAAATGTGGATGCTACAGTCCTACTCAGAAGTGGCAAGAAAATAAAAGGGAGAAAGGGATCTGGGAGGGACAAAGGAGGGGAGGGAAAGGGGGTATTGTTCAGATAGGGAGGAGATGGGGAGAAATTTGAAAGAAGGTGTGCAGCAGTGGGGAAGCAGGGTCTGGGGGTGGCCACTAGAATGTCCCAGATGCTAGGGACCCAAGAGTTTCCTAGGACCCAACAAAGAGGATGTTAGCCAAAATATCCAACAAAGGGGAGAGAGAAACTGTAGAGACCATATTCAGTGGATAGGCATGGCCTCCAGTCGAGGGATGGGGCCACCCACCCACCTCAAAAATATTAATCCAGAGTTCCTCCTGTCAAAAGGAAATTCAGGGACAAAGGGTGGAACAGACTGAAGGAAAAGGCATCTAGAGACTGCCTCACCTGGGATCTATCCCGTCTGCAGATACCAAACCCAGACACTATTGATGATGCCAAGAAATGCTTGCTGACAGGAGACTGATATAGCTGTCCCCTGAGAGGCTCTGCCAGAGCCTGACCAATACAGATATAGATGCAGGCAGTCAAACATCAGAATGAGCACTGGGACCCCAATGGAGAAGTTAGGGCAAGGATTGAAGAAGTTGGAGTTGTTTGAAATCCCATAGGAAGAATAACAATATCAACCAACCAGAACCCCCACCCCAAAGTTCCCAGGGACTAAACTACCAACCAAAGAGTACACATTGGGGAGTGTGGGGACCCATGACTCCATCTGCATATGTAGCAGAGGATTGCCTTATTGGGCATCACTGGAAAGGCAACCCCTTGGTCCTGTGGAGGCTCGATGACCCATTGTAAGGGAATGTTAGGACACTGAGGCAGGGGTGGCTGGACCAGTGTGGGAGCACCCTCATAGAGGCAGAGGGAGGGAGAGGGAATAGGGAGTTTGTGGGGGGGAAACTGGGAAGGGAAAAACATTTGAAATATAAATAAATGAAATAACCAATAAAAAAATGAAAAAAAAATGGTTCCTGGGTGTGCAAGCAGATTAACTCAAAGCCAAACATGTGATGGATCTGAGATGTTTCTGCCAATGCTCGCTCTTGCTTCCTTGATTCTGAACACACAAAACAGAATCTTACTGAGACTTTGCCCTGTAAGTGATGTCATGTCACACAGTGTCATTGGATATATTCTGAAATGCCTCAGCTCAGATTGGAGACTGCTGGAATAAACCTTGAACAAACTACTGGTCCCCAACTAAGGAATCTCCTGTTTCCTCAAAGCTTGCTGAAGCCCCCTGTGTCTTTGTTAAAACTCCAGCCCCCTCCTCCCAACATTTTCTAACTCAGTCATTTGCTATCACCTGTATTCTGAGAGCCAGGCGAGGCAGTTTCTAAAGATAAATGGCTTTTTCTGGAGTAACAACCCCAGAAAGTAGAGAGTGTAGACTCCCTTGTAGCCCCCTGAAGTTGTATTTAACTTCTCTATTTCATGAACTCCCTAAATAAATTCCAAGTACTTGTTTCCTTCTTGGTAGACATACTTGCACTCTGGAGAATGTCTGTCCTTTACTGTTAGAAGTAAATAGCCCCTCTCATAAGGTTCGGTCTTTAGTCTCTCCCTGCATTCTGACTCTTCTGCTGCCTCAAAAATCTAACAGACTAGTGTTTGAGTTATGATGCTTTTGTTGTACATACGAAGTTTTCTGTTTTTATAGAAACATAATTGTTTAATTACAAAAACCAAGGACTTTTCGTATTTCCTCAGTGTCACTCCTCAGCATATGAGATTTAAGTTAACATATCTTTGGAATGTATTGTGCTAGGATATTTGGTTTTAGAAATTTGCTATTTGAGTTGCTGTTTTGAATTTCATAAACATCTTTAAATGAATTTTGGCTTGGGATTAGGATAGAATTTCCAACAATTTCTGAAATAGTCCCCAAATGTACACCTACCATTTTGTACTGTGTATTTATATGAAGCAATATGTGCTCCGAGGATTGAGGCTTATAGAATAAAAACATTGATGAACTTGAAAAGGATGTGGATCATTTTATTAACTTGAGTATTTCTTATATACATTTTGAGTGTTATTCCCTTTCCCGGTTTCCAGGCAAACATCCCCCTCCCCCCTCCCCTTCCATATGGGTGTTCCCCTCCCAACCCTCCCCCCATTGCCGCCCTCCCCCCATAGACTAGTTCACTGGGGGTTCAGTCTTAGCAGGACCCAGGGCTTCCCCTTCCACTGGTGCTCTTACTAGGATATTCATTGCTACCTATGAGGTCAGAGTCCAGGGTCAGTCCATGTATAGTCTTTAGGTAGTGGCTTAGTCCCTGGAAGCTCTGGTTGCTTGACATTGTTGTACTTTTGGGGTCTCGAGCCCCTTCAAGCTCTTTCAGTTCTATCTCTGATTCCTTCAATAGGGGACCTATTCTCAGTTCAGTGGTTTGCTGCTGGCATTCGCCTCTATATTTGCTGTATTCTGGCTGTGTCTCTCAGGAGCGATCTACATCCGGCTCCTGTCGGTCTGCACTTCTTTGCTTCATCCATCTTGTATAATTGGGTGGCTCTATATGTATGGGCCACATGTGGGGCAGGCTCTGAATGGGTGTTCCTTCAGTCTCTGTTTTAATCTTTGCCTCTCCCTTCCCTGCCAAGGGTATTCTTTTTCCTCATTTAAAGAAGGAGTGAAGATTCACATTTTGATCATCTGTCTTGAGTTTCGTTTGTTCTAGGGATCTAGGGTAATTCAAGCATTTGGGCTAATAGCCACTTATCAATGAGTGCATACCATGTATGTCTTTCTGTGATTGGGTTAGCTCACTCAGGATGATATTTTCCAGTTCCAACCATTTGCCTAAAAATTTCATAAACTCGTTGTTTTTGATAGCTGAGTAATATTCCATTGTGTAGATGTACCACATTTTCTGTATCCATTCCTCTGTTGAAGGGCATCTGGGTTCTTTCCATTTTCTGGCTATTATAAATAAGGCTGCGATGAACATAGTGGAGCACGTGTCTCTTTTATATGTTGAGGCATCTTTTGGGTATATGCCCAAGAGAGGTATAGCTGGATCCTCAGGCAGTTCAATGTCCAATTTTCCGAGGAACCTCCAGACTGATATCCAGAATGGTTTTACCAGTCTGCAATCCCACCAACAATGGAGGAGTGTTCCTCTTTCTCCACATCCTCGCCAGCATCTGCTGTCACCTGAGTTTTTGATCTTAGCCAATCGCACTGGTGTGAGGTGAAATCTCAGGGTTGTTTTGATTTGCATTTCCCTTATGACTAAAGATGTTGAACATTTCTTTAGGTGTTTCTCAGCCATTCGGCATACCTCAGTTGTGAATTCTTTGTTTAGCTCTGAACCCCATTTTTAATGGGGTTATTTGTTTCCCTGCGGTCTAACTTCTTGAGTTCTTTGTATATTTTGGATATAAGGCCTCTACCACTTGTAGGATTGGTAAAGATCTTTTCCCAATCTGTTGGTTGCCGTTTTGTCCTAACCACAGTGTCCTTTGCCTTACAGAAGCTTTGCAGTTTTATGAGATCCCATTTGTCGATTCTTGATCTTAGAGCATAAGCCATTGGTGTTTTGTTCAGGAAATTTTTTCCAGTGCCCATGTGTTCCAGATGCTTCCCTAGTTTTTCTTCTATTAGTTTGAGTGTGTCTGGTTTGATGTGGAGGTCCTTGATCCACTTGGACTTAAGCTTTGTACAGGGTGATAAGCATGGATTGATCTGCATTCTTCTACATGTTGCCCTCCAGTTGAACCAGCACCATTTGCTGAAAATGCTATCTTTTTTCCATTGGATGGTTTTGGCTCCTTTGTCAAAAATCAAGTGACCATAGGTGTGTGGGTTCAATTCTGGGTCTTCAATTCTATTCCATTGGTCTATCTGTCTGTCTCTGTACCAATACCATGCAGTTTTTATCACTATTGCTCTGTAATACTGCTTGAGTTCAGGGATAGTGATTCCCCCTGAAGTCCTTTTATTGTTGAGGATAGCTTTAGCTATCCTGGGTTTTTTGTTATTCCAGATGAATTTGCAAATTGTTCTGTCTAACTCTTTGAAGAATTGGATTGGTATTTTGATGGGGATTGCATTGAATCTGTAGATTGCTTTTGGTAAAATGGCCATTTTTACTATATTAATCCTGCCAATCCATGAGCATGGGAGATCTTTCCATCTTCTGAGGTCTTCTTCAATTTCTTTCCTCAGTGTCTTGAAGTTCTTATTGTACAGATCTTTTACTTGCTTGGTTAAAGTCACACCGAGGTACTTTATATTATTTGGGTCTATTATGAAGGGTGTCGTTTCCCTAATTTCTTTCTCGGCTTGTTTCTCTTTTGTATAGAGGAAGGCAACTGATTTATTTGAGTTAATTTTATACCCAGCCACTCTGCTGAAGTTGTTTATCAGCTTTAGTAGTTCTCTGGTGGAACTTTTGGGATCACTTAAATATACTATCATGTCATCTGCAAATAGTGATATTTTGACCTCTTCTTTTCCGATCTGTATCTTTTTGATCTCCTTTTGTTGTCTGATTGCTCTGGCTAGAACTTCAAGAACTATATTGAATAAGTAGGGAGAGAGTGGGCAGCCTTGTCTAGTCCCTGATTTTAGTGGGATTGCTTCAAGTTTCTCTCCATTTAGTTTAATGTTAGCAACTGGTTTGCTGTATATGGCTTTTACTATGTTTAGGTATGGGCCTTGAATTCCTATTCTTTCCAGGACTTTTATCATGAAGGGGTGTTGAATTTTGTCAAATGCTTTCTCAGCATCTAATGAAATGATCATGTGGTTCTGTTCTTTCAGTTTGTTTATATAATGGATCACGTTGATGGTTTTCCGTATATTAAACCATCCCTGCATGCCTGGGATGAAGCCTACTTGATCATGGTGGATGATTGTTTTGATGTGCTCTTGAATTCGGTTTGCCAGAATTTTATTGAGTATTTTTGCGTCGCTATTCATAAGGGAAATTGGTCTGAAGTTCTCTTTCTTTGTTGTGTCTTTGTGTGGTTTAGGTATAAGAGTAATTGTGGCTTCATAGAAGGAATTCGGTAGTGCTCCATCTGTTTCAATTTTGTGGAATAGTTTGGATAATATTGGTATGAGGTCTTCTATGAAGGTTTGATAGAATTCTGCACTAAACCCGTCTGGACCTGGGCTCTTTTTGGTTGGGAGACCTTTAATGACTGCTTCTATTTCCTTAGGAGTTATGGGGTTGTTTAACTGGTTTATCTGTTCCTGATTTAACTTCGATACCTGGTATCTGTCTAGGAAATTGTCCATTTCCTGAAGATTTTCAAATTTTGTTGAATATAGGTTTTTATAGTAAGATCTGATGATTTTTTGAATTTCCTCCGAATCTGTAGTTATGTCTCCCTTTTCATTTCTGATTTTGTTAATTTGGACGCACTCTCTGTGTCCTCTCGTTAGTCTTGCTAAGGGTTTATCTATCTTGTTGATTTTCTCAAGAACCAACTTTTGGTTCTGTTGATTCTTTCTATGGTCCTTTTTGTTTCTACTTGGTTGATTTCAGCTCTGAGTTTGATTATTTCCTGCCTTCTACTCCTCCTGGGTGTATTTGCTTCTTTTTGTTCTAGAGCTTTTAGGTGTGCTGTCAAGCTGCTGACATATGCTCTTTCCTGTTTCTTTCTGCAGGCACTCAGCGCTATGAGTTTTCCTCTTAGCACAGCTTTCATTGTGTCCCATAAGTTTGAGTATGTTGTATCTTCATTTTCATTAAATTCTAAAAAGTTTTTAATTTCTTTCTTTATTTCTTCCTTGACCAGGTTATCATTGAGTAGAGCATTGTTCAATTTCCACGTATATGTGGGCATTCTTCCCTTATTGTTATTGAAGACCAGTTTTAGGCCGTGGTGGTCCGATAGCACGCATGGGATTATTTCTATCTTTCTGTACCTGTTGAGGCCCGTTTTTTGACCAATTATATGGTCAATTTTGGAGAAAGTACCATGAGGAGCTGAGAAGAAGGTATATCCTTTTGCTTTAGGATAGAATGTTCTATAAATATCCGTTAAGTCCATTTGGCTCATGACTTTTCTTAGTCTGTCGACATCACTGTTTAATTTCTGTTTCCATGATCTGTCCATTGATGAGAGTGGGGTGTTGAAATCTCCCACTATTATTGTGTGAGGTGCAATGTGTGTTTTGAGCTTTAGTAACGTTTCTTTTACGTATGTAGGTGCCCTTGTATTTGGGGCATAGATATTTAGGATTGAGAGTTCATCTTGGTTGATTTTTCCTTTGATGAATATGAAGTGTCCTTCCTTATCTTTTTTGATGACTTTTAGTTGGAAATTGATTTTATTTGATATTAGAATGGCTACTCCAGCTTGCTTCGTCCGACCATTTGCTTGGAAAGTTGTTTTCCAGCCTTTCACTCTGAGGTAGTGTCTGTCTTTGTCTCTGAGGTGTGTTTCCTGTAGGCAGCAGAATGCAGGGTCCTCGTTGCGTATCCAGTTTGTTAATCTATGTCTTTTTGTTGGGGAGTTGAGGCCATTGATATTGAGAGATGTTAAGGAATAGTGATTATTGCTTCCCGTTATATTCATATTTGGATGTGAGGTTATGTTTGTGTGCTTTCATTCTCTTTGTTTTGTTGCCAAGACGATTAGTTTCTTGCTTCTTCTAGGGTATAGCTTTCCTCCTTATGTTGGGCTTTACCATTTATTATCCTTTGTAGTGCTGGATTTCTAGAAAGATATTGTGTAAATTTGGTTTTGTCATGGAATATCTTGGTTTCTCCATCAATGTTAATTGAGAGTTTTGCTGGATACAGTAACCTGGGCTGGCATTTGTGTTCTCTTAGGGTCTGTATGACATCAGTCCAGGATCTTCTGGCCTTCATAGTTTCTGGCGAGAAGTCTGGTGTGATTCTGATAGGTCTCCCTTTATATGTTACTTGACCTCTTTCCCTTACTGCTTTTAATATTCTTTCTTTATTTTGTGTGTTTGGTGTTTTGACAATTATGTGACGGGAGGTGTTTCTTTTCTGGTCCAATCTATTTGGAGTTCTGTAGGCTTCTTGTATGTCTATGGGTATCTCTTTTTTTAGGTTAGGGAAGTTTTCTTCTATGATTTTGTTGAAGATATTTACTGGTCCTTTGAGCTGGGAGTCTTCACTCTCTTCTATACCTATTATCCTTAGGTTTGATCTTCTCATTGAGTCCTGGATTTCCTGTATGTTTTGGACCAGTAGCTTTTTCCGCTTTACATTATCTTTGACAGTTGAGTCAATGATTTCTATGGAATCTTCTGCTCCTGAGATTCTCTCTTCCATCTCTTGTATTCTGTTGGTGAAGCTTGTATCTACAGCTCCTTGTCTCTTCTTTTGGTTTTCTATATCCAGGGTTGTTTCCATGTGTTCTTTCTTGATTGCTTCTATTTCCATTTTTAATTCCTTCAACTGTTTGATTGTGTTTTCCTGGAATTCTTTCAGGGATTTTTGCGATTCCTCTCTGTAGGCTTCTACTTGTTTATTAATGTTTTCCTGTGTTTCCCTAAGTGTGTTCATGTCTTTCTTGAAGTCCTCCAGCATCATGATCAAATATGATTTTGAAACTAGATCTTGCTTTTCTGGTGTGTTTGGATATTCCATGTTTGTTTTGGTGGGAGAATTGGGCTCCGATGATGGCATGTAGTCTTGGTTTCTGTTGCTTGGGTTCCTGCGCTTGCCTCTCGCCATCAGATTATCTCTAGTGTTACCTTGTTCTGCTATTTCTGACAGTGGCTAGACTGTCCTATAAGCCTGTGTGTCAGGAGTGCTGTAGACCCGTTTTCCTGTCTTTCAGTCAGTTATGGGGACAGAGTGTTCTGCTTTCGGGCGTGTAGTTTTTCCTCTCTACAGGTCTTCAGCTGTTCCTGTGGGCCTGTGTCTTGAGTTCACCAGGCAGCTTTCTTGCAGCAGAAAATTTGGTCTTACCTGTGGTCCCGAGGCTCAAGTTCGCTCGTGGGGTGCTGCCCAGGGGCTCTCTGCAGTGGCAGCAACCAGGAAGACCTGTGCCGCCCCTTCCGGGAGCTTCAGTGCACCAGGGTTCCAGATGGTCTTTGGCTTTTTCCTCTGGCGTCCGAGATGTGTGTGCAGGGAGTAGTCTCTTCTGGTTTCCCAGGCTTGTCTGCCTCTCTGAAGGTTTAGCTCTCCCTCCCACGGGATTTGGGTGCAGAGAACTGTTTATCCGGTCTGTTTCCTTCAGGGTCCGGCGGTGTCTCTGGCAGTGGTCCTGCCGCTCCTGGGCCCTCCCGCACGGGAGCCCAGAGGCCTTATACAGTTTCCTCTTGGGCCAGGAATGTGGGCAGGGGTGAGCAGTGTTGGTGGTCTCTTCCGCTCTGCAGCCTCAGGAGTGCCCACCTGACCAGGCGGTTGGGTCTCTCTCTCACGGGGTCTGGGAGCAGAGAGCTGCTGCGGGCCGGGATCCGCGGGTGTCTGGATCATTTTATAGTATCACATATCCAACTAAGGTTGAACTTTTTATGTAAAAACAAGCATGCTCCACTATGTTCATAGCAGCCTTATTTACAATAGCCAGAAGCTGGAAAGAACCCAGATGCCCTTCAACAGAGGAATGGATACAGAAAATGTGGTACATCTACACAATGGAATATTACTCAGCTAACAATGACTTTATGAAATTCATAGGCAAATGGATGGAACTGGAAAATATCATCCTGAGTGATGTAACCCAGTCACAGAAAAACACACATGGTATGCACTCATTGATAAGTGGCTATTAGCCCAATTGCTTGAATTACCCTAGATGCACAGAACACATGAAACTCAAGAAGGATGATCAAAATGTGAATGCTTCACTCCTTCTTTAAAAGGGGAACAAGAATACCCTTGGCAGGGAATAGGGAGGCAAAGTTTAGAACAGAGGCTGAAGTTTAGATTCAGAGCCTGCCCCACATGTGGCCCATACATATACAGCCACCAAACTAGATAAGATGGATGAAACAAAGAAGTGCAGGCTGACAGGAACCAGATGTAGATCTCTCCTGAGAGACACAGCCAGAATACAGCAAATACATAGATGAATGCCAGCAGCAAACCACTGAACTGAGAACGGGACTCCTGTTGAAGGAATCAGAGAAAGGACTAGAAGAGCTTGAAGGGGCTCGAGACCCCATATGAACAACAATGCCAAGCAACCAGAGCTTCCAGGGACTAAGCCACTACCCAAAGACTATACATGGACTGACCCTGGGCTCCAACCTCATAGGTATTAATGAATAGCCTAGTAAGGGCACCAGTGGAAGGGGAAGCCCTTGGTCCTGCCAAGACTGAACACCTATTGAACATGATTGTTGGGGGGAGGGTGGTAATGGGGGGAGGACGGGGAGGGGAAGCCTATATAGAAGGGGAGGGGGATGTTGGCCTGGAAACTGGGAAGGGGAATAACAATCAAAATGTAAATAAGAAATACTCAAGTTAATAAAGATAAAAAAAGAGGTTAAATGAAGATCACAAGGATAAATAAAAGTATTCTTTGGTGTCATACTACAAACATAAGTTTATAATAAGATGTAATAAACTTGGCTGCTACCTTTTGTAGTATCATTAAGTTAGCCATTAAAAATGGTTGAGATGAAATCCAGGCATTTTGTCAGGGTCATAGGGCAAGAGCTCAGTCAGCCTGTGAGTGGAAAGGGGAAAGGTGGGAGGGATAAAAAAAAAAAAACAGAACAAAAAAAATAAACAAGCGTGAAGATGCATCTCATTGGTATGCAAATTTGTTTTTTACCTTTATCAAACGGTAAAGTTATATGTATATCTTTAACTGATGTTTACGTATATGGATGTTTTGCTTGCATTTACGTCTGTGCACCACATATGTGCCTGGTGTTAGCATAGGCCCGAGGGGGATATCAGATCCCCTGAGACTGGAGTTATACATGGTTGTGAGCTGCCGTGTGGGTGGAGGGAACGGAAACCACATCCTCTGCAAGAGCAGCAAGCGCTCTACTGCTGAGCCATCTCTCAGCCTTGCCAAAATTATTTTACAACAAATTTGTTTATGATTTAATATTAGTGAATGCTTGGCTTGAATATATATGTCATAGACTTACACACCTGGGGTTGCTAGTGGAAAAGGATTGAGGAGCCTTGTACAGGTCAGGCCACTGGGGCGGCCCTGTGACCTTAGCTACTCAGGAGACTGTGGCGAGATGGTACAATTACTAATCCTGCCTGGGCCACAGACTTTATTCAAGTCCATACTGGGCAGCTTAGTAAGACTCTTGCAAAATAAGAAGTAAAAAGAGGCCTCTCATATAACAGTGGCAGAACACTTGCCCAGCATGCATAAGACCTTCAGTTTAATTCCAGTAACCCACCCCCTCCTCCCATCCCACCTAAAATCTGTGTTGCAAGGCATCTGCCTCACCGAGGTCAGGCATGACAATAATGAGCATGGCTTTAGTCTGACCTCGTGCTCTCTTGTGGGGACTCCAAGCTACAGTGTCAGGCTTCAGACAACCCTTGATGGTGTAATTGTCTGAATCATGTATGAAAATGCATATTGTGCACATAGGTGCATTATGAAATTGTTATACAATGTATTGTGGAATGATATATATGCACGTGTTCATTCTAGTTACTCTCTCTTTTTTTTTTAACTCTCTGGTTTGCATGTGTCTGCTGTACATTTAGGTTTATAAATATATTAGGGGTGGTTTTGGCCTGATAATCAACTTGAAGTTAGGCTTGCAGTTTGGTTTGTGAAAAAGTGAACAGCCCCTGATAGTCTTTGACCATCAGTGCCCTCACCTGTCCTGTGATGGGTAGGTTCTACTAAGTTGTGGGTTTTCTCTTTGCCTGTTCTTGAAATCCACAGACTGGTTGTAAAAGCTCAGCAGCCGTGGGCAGCAGCCAGCACCATGCAGTTCAGTGGGGATAGAACATAAAATACACAAGTGCATCTTATACAGCAAAGGGGATGCTATTGTCTTGGTTTTGTTCATTTAATCCCTTGGTTTATTTATTAGCTTATTTTTCATTAGTGTGTCGTCATTGTACAACTTAAGGAGATCCATGATGGTGTTTCCATATCTGCATGTCATGGGCTTAGGACATATACAGTCCTTGTTTCCTCTCTTGTTTTCCTCTTCCACTCTTTCATTTTTTATTCCCAGAGCCTTCCTTTTTGTGTTTTTTGTTTTTAAATATAGATTCTGCATGTGAGAGTTGATATGGCGTTTGTCTGAGGCAGGCTTGTCTCACTTAACATGGAAATCCCCATTTTCCTGCAAATGTCATGATTTCATTCTTCTTAACCCATTCATCTTCTTAACCCATCCCCCCATGGATGGGCATCCAGGCTGGCTCCCATCTCGGCTATTGGGAACAATGCTACAATCAACATGGATGTGCAGGTGTCTCTGTGGTATGCTGCCTGGGATTCCTTTGGCTATGTTCCCAGGAGTGGTCTAGCTGGGCAGTTCTACTTTGGCCTCCATACTGACTGTCATAGAGGCTGTGCCAGTTCACAAGCCCATCAGGAGCATAGAAGGATTGCTTTTTCTGAGGAAAGTATTTTCTTACAAGTGGGGAGAGGGATATGTTTGAATATATGTATGTTATAACATAAACCATATTCCTTATTGGAGAATCAAGTCAGAAAAACTTGAAAAGTGTTTCCTTTTGGGATGATCAGACAGATCATATCTTGGCTCTAAAACCATGAGTTTCCTCTATTCCAGCTAATTCTATCGGGATGAGGCGGGAAGTCATAGATTATATTTTATAGCAACAATGTCTTCCTTTTCTGTTCCTAGCTTCCCCTTTTGTCAGACTGAAAGTGCTTAGATACACATGCGAACCATGCAGCATTTTCAATTTGAGTCACCTATCAACAGGAAAAAAAATGCCAGAGATTAATCAAATCCAAAGTTACAGCTTTTTTTTTTTTTTAAAATCCAAGTTTCTGGTTCTCATCTGGTAAAAGTCAGGTAGGAATGAGTAGACATTTATTCCTTTATGGGCATGTGCTCCAAAGTGAAGGTTCTGCCCATGACTTTGGTATTGTAGCCGACATATGGGGGGTGTAATTGCCATTGAAAAGAGACTTGCTCACATTCCCACAGAAGGGCTTGGAAGCACCAGAAATGGTCAGGACGCAGAGACTCTGGGGACTGATGTGGGCAAGCATTGGAGCTTCCGCCATTGCAGACAAAACAGGGCTGGCTACTTTGGGTGCTTGCATTGGTTTTAAGATGTAGGACAGAATGGGGAGACTATTAGGGGACCAGAGTGGGAAAGCTTAGTGTTTGAGCTCAAGAGAACTGTTAATATGGTAGAGATTTGGGACCAGCTAATTGGCATATGAACAGAGCTATCAACTAAGTGTTTACAGTCTGTGGCAATAGTTTTAGGGACATCAGTCTTTGTGAGTCAGCAAGGGCAAAATGGGAAGTTGCAGAGCATAGCATTTGATGAAAGGGCAAAAAATTGTTCTCACCTCTCACAAGCAAAGGATCTAGTGCCAATGAAGCAGAATGGTCTGACTGGGTTATCAGCAGGACTCAGATTCCTTTGGGCATAGCTGTCCTCAGGCAATGCCATCCACAGCATTACTCTGGCCTTTTGGATTTACTTCTCTCAATTGGAATTGGCATTTACATCTTTTGCCAGTGTTGGCGCCTGTGTGGAATGGGGAAGGAGTCAGCACTTGAGGACTTTGCCCAAAGAAGGGTGCTGTGCCAGATGCCACCCTCCCTTACAAAGCCTCACTAGCCTAAGAAACAGATGCTTCTGCAGATGTGTTAGACAGAAAACCAAAAGAGAGGGAATCTTTCTTTCCTTGATTTTTAGTCTAATATAGTGAGGAAAGTTATGCTGTTTAGCATGTACATGAAGGCCTACCCTCAGAAGGACACAGTTCAAATCCCAGTGTTTATCACGTCTCAGTAATGTGCAGTTTACTTAGCATCCTTTAGCTTGTTCATTTGCTCTTAAATTGCAGTAATAATATTTAAGTAAGCTGTTGAGAGGGTCAAAGGAAACTCAAGGAAAACCCAGACAATCAAGCCAGGTCCTCAGCATGTGTGAGACCAGATACATGGTCTGTCAATTTTACTACTATTTATCAATTACATCCAGGTGGGCTGCTAGAAAGCTGGTAAAAGGTGGTTTCTGTTATAGTCTCAATCTGGAACATCTCCAGAGGCTCTGACGTTGTAAGCTTGGTTCCTAAGCAGTGGGCCCAGTTAGAGGAGGTAACTCCTGGTGGTGTATTTTTTGATGTTTCTATACAAGTTAGAGTTATCTGGAAAGAGAAACTCCAGATGAGGAAACACCTCTGTCAGACTTCCATAGGAAAGTCTTAGGGACGTTTTCTTGATTGATGATTGATGCTGGAGGAGCAGTTCACGAGAAGCAGTGGCACCCTGGGCAGGAGGTCCTGGTTGGTATAAAAATGTAGGCTGAGCAAACCTGGAAGAACAGACCAGTAAACAGCATTTTATCCATGACTTCTGCTTCAGTCCCTGCTTAGAGTTCCTGCCCTGATACCCTAGATAATGGACCTCAAGTTGTAAGGGGAAATAAACCTGTCCCACTCAATCTGCTTTTGGTATTTCATTACAGTAATAGACACCTAACTTAGAAATTAGTACCAGGTTCATGAGGTATTGCTGTGACAGACCTAGTTAGATTGATTTGGAGAGAATTGTGAAGAGGTTTGCAACTTTGGGCTCGATACTGGTCAGCTCGGGCAGAAGAATCATGTGATTATAAGAGCCTGACATCATTGGGTAGACTCTTCTGGTAAAGTGTTTCCTCAGAGTCAATGCAGAGAAACTGGTCCAGAGGGACCAAGGTTGCAACTCATGTGGACAGCTGAACTTGGTAATATACGAGTCTCCTACACTCTCTTACCAGTTCTTCATTTTGAAACCATGAAAGGGTCATCTCTATCTGAGCTTTGACCCTGTGAGAGGCTTTTAGTCACTGTGTTTATCGCAAGAGTAGAAGACTTACAAACACACTGGAGCATTTTAGAGGGCATTAGGACTCTGGCTCCTCCACCAAGAAGAGGCGACAAGCCTTGTACCTCTGGGTCTCCAGTGGGATGTTCTGTCTCCTCACAGGTACCTCAACAAATAAGATTCAAATGAGCATGGACTGAAAACTCTAAAATCATGAGGCAAAATAAATCTTCCCACCCGTAACTTTATTTCCTTGGGTGTTTTGTCACGGTGAGGGGAAGCCAACTAACAGTTAGTCATAAAGAAGTATGATACGGAGGCACGAGGGGTTTGCATGCAGACAGAACGACAAGCTGTTCTTTGAAAAGTTATTGAACATATCAAGGTGTCAATGTTAAAAACCACAGTTCTCATCTTAAAGGGAATAGAAGACAGTTTACTCTGGAACCATTTCTAGTGATCGTTGTACAGGTACACAAATTTAGGTTATCTTAAATTCTATCTTCAAATGTGGAAGCATTTTCATGAAGTTTTTATAGTCTGACCGAACAAAGAAGGCCATAACTCAAGGCAAGTTTAGAAAACATTGGTGGATACATCAGAAAGGCAGACACAGTGAGATGGGAAAAGCTTCTCTATAGGCCCAAGATGCTCTCTGATGACATCATTACATTTTAGGTTGATGGGTGCTAGTGGTCTTCTAAGTTAATAGATTAACAAGGCTTTTCCTAGTCACAGGATGTTAGTTCTAATACAGAGTTGAGGAAGGTATAGCTGTTCTGGAGGGCTAGAACTAGCCCAAGATAAGATAATTAGCCTCTGGACCCACAGCATTCCAACCTCTCTACAGTACTGAAATTCTCATTGGTCAGTCTGCAGACACAGCTTCTTTTCAGTAGTTTTTGTTCTTGAAGGAAAGCATTAAAGAGTAGGGCTGGGTGTGCGACAGGGTGAAGGAGGTGCCCAGGATACAAAGGCTAAGGAGACATATCGACAGTTTAGAAAGTCTCTTTAAGATCTACGTCTTGGTACTCTGGCTAGTTTACTCCAATCCTGGCCCCATTGAAGGAAAGATGCTGTTAAGGCTAAACTGTGAAGTGAGGTAAGAGATGGCCCAGCACAGACCCTAAGCAAAAGGAGGGGGGAGCCTAAGAAAACATAGAGAAAGGTAAGAATGGCCTGTTCAGGTTGCTCCACATGAATGGGGCAGTGGGCCTTGGAAAGGGGTAAGAAGAGACCCCATGGGACTTGGTATTTAACCTTAGAGGTGGGACGCTCCTGTAAAAACTGGTAAGAAATGGGCATGTCCTAAAAATATAAATATAATTTTTTTGAGAGGCATTAAAAAACTTGATTAGCTAGAGAACTGTGGACTTGTTTCTACAGCCCCAGTGCCATCTCAACTTCATGTAAATGCTGGAAACAATGTGGGCATGGATCTATTTATAATGCCAGACTCAATATCACCCAAGGACCTCCAGTTGTTAGAATGTAAAACCATTGATTTAGCCTTGTGATTTCTGAACTTGCCTATAAACACTGAAGCCTGAAGGAGCAGGGGCAAAATGGGACTTTTTTTGTTCCTTTTCTATTTGTCTGGACTTTTATAAGAACCACATCTGAGGAGGGAGTCTAGAACTGAAGGTATTAGACAAGTCATCACTTCAGCACTTGCAAACTTGGTGCTGTAGTTAATTTTCTTGAGGAAAGATAAAGGGATTGAACATCTCTTGCTTCATACATTGTAGAGCAGTTTTTATCAGTTATTCCCAAAGAATCATGACTCTTTTCTAAATCCAAGTAGGCCCTATACTTTAAAATCAATGCTTCAGATAAAGCCACTGCGCCAGCAGTATTTTGAATAACTAACGACTCCATATTGTAGGAGCTGAGAATACCCAGCATCTGGGCTGGAGCTGGGGGCTGCAGAACAGTTACTTCATGCTTGTGGGTCTTCAGTCTTGTCCTTTTTCTGCCAGATCTCCATGCACCAAGCACCACATGCAAAGTGTTCAGGTGTCTCCCACAGTCTCTTTTCAGATTAGCCATTCTCTGGAGCAGCTTTCTTCTTGTCCTGTATCATCTATGAATGCCAACAACTGGAAATATGTGGGTCAGCTTATGTCTTGACTTGAAGCTGACTCATATCACAGATGGAGTCTATCCATCAAATGACGGAGCCTGAAGTTACACTCTGCCTGTCAGCATTAGATCTAATCCAGCCCTACCCAGGGACTATTGGGTTTCAAATGAAGACTCTCAGTTACATGTTCTTTGCTGAGTCATTTCTAAGAACTGTGAGACCCTGCCTTAGGCTTGTTTTGAACTCTCAGTTGGGTTAAGACTGCTCATTGAAAGGTCAACTGTAAAGTTCTTCTCATAATGGCTCCACTGATCGCTACTGCACACTGGACTGTGAACCCAAACCCTGAATATTCTGAACAGACATTAGTTTGCTGCTGGTGGCTCTGCTACAGCCTAAAGCTGCCAACCCTGGAGTGAGGCTGATCCTGGGGCTAGGGATCACAGGAAGACCATATTGGGTTGTTAGAACTTTGTGGATGTTTGTGGTATGTGTTACTATTTGCCCTCTTAAAATTCACACCAACTCAAAAATTGTTTGAAAAAAAGCTCAGAAAAATGTTGTTTTATAAGCTTAATGCATCTATCATCTCTCTCATCTATCTATCTATCTATCTATCTATCTATCTATCTATCTATCTATCATCTATCTATTCATGTATATCTCTGTATCTCTGTATCTGTCTATCCATCCATCTCTAAATCTCTGTGTCTCTGTACATCTGTATCTCTGTATGTCTTTATCTCTGTATGTCTATATCTCTGTATCTATCTGTCTATCTATCTATCTATCTATCTATCTATCTATCTATCTATCTATCTATCATCTATCTATTCATCCATCCAGCCATCCACCTCTAAATCTATCTCTGTATCTATCTCTGTATCTCTATTCTCTGTATCTCTGTATCTCTGTATCTCTATATCTCTGTATCTCTGTATCTATCTATCTATCTATCTATCTATCTATCTATCTATCTATCATTTATCTATAAATTGTTAATTCAGTTGTGGGATGATCATGCTTCCACCTAAGATCCAGGAACTTTCTAATGAAAATCCCAGTGCCTGATATAGAAAACTCCCCTTGAGTTGACGGTCACAGGGATATGAGTTATTGTCATTGCCCTTGGTTGTCTTTTAGAACTTGAAGGTAAGAGACCCATTGCTGAAGATACTACAGAATCTAGATATAGGACTTGGAGGAACTAAGCAAAAATTGGCTTGGAAACTTCTCCTCCGAGGACCATTTCTCATACTATCTGAAGATGCTATGCAAGCTGCCAATAGAAAGGGCAGTCAATGGCCACACTCAGCTCTAAAGCTTATGAACCACAAGTATGACTGGATCAGCAAGATATCCTCACTGATACAATATGGCTCTTTTGTCTTGGAGGTAACCAAGATAAGCTGTCTAATTGGACTAAGACCCAGTCAGTAGGTGGGAATTCTTGTCTGGTATTGTAAGCCTAGCCATCGCTGGAGAGGTCCTAGACCTGAGAGGAGAACACAGTATTGCCATTTTCCTAGACTAATATTTCTAACTGTATCCTATACATATATACCCACAGGTAAGTGTAGCTCTCCTCCCTCATCAAAAAGACTTCTTTTTGCAGAAGATGTAGACCACTAAAAAGACTCAAAGCTTGTAAAAATGCAGAGAATAAGCAACTATGGGGTTGTTTGATCTTGCACATATCTTATGCATCCAGTCCCAGCCATTCATGTATGCAACAGTCCTGTCATATCTGGAAAACTGTTTGCTGCAGATGTCCACTACTTTTGGCTCTTACACTCTTCCTGAGCCCTATTGCATGAAGATCCATGAACCTTTTGGGGAGAGAGAGGTGTTACATAGCTGTTCCATTCAGGGTCGAGCATACCTCAGTCTCTTGTTCTTTGCACACTGACTGGTTGTGAGTCTGCATTAATGGCCCTCTATTGCAGAAAGAAGCTTCTGTGATGAGGTTGAGGGCCGCATGGATTTATGGGTACAAGTAGTTAGAAGGTAGTGTGATACTCTGTCTAGTAGAATAGCTGTTGTATGGTCTGCCTTAGGGTCTGTGACATCACCAACCAGAGATTTTTAGCTCAGTTGATAGTCATGAGTCGCATCTTGTGAAACAGGCCTTAAATCTAATCAGAATGTGGTTGGTTGCTCTAGTAATATCTATTCTACCTATCATTGTATCAGCTGGCCATTTCTTTCTAGGCTAGTTCATACTGGATTTGAACACCCATGAGGTTACTCTGGTTATAGTATTTAGTGGTGGGACCTCTGGGGAGTGATTTGCATCAAAATCAATGGAATTCTGGTGGCTTTGCCAGGAGAGATTGAGACTGTGGAATTCATGCATGCTTACTTCCTATCAGTGGCCACAGGCTTCCCTGCAGCATCTAACTCTGTTAGCAAGTCAGCCATCCCTTAGTGCAGCTCCTTGACCACCGAGCTTTGAGGATCATGAGCCAAAGAAACTTCCTTAGAAATCACCCAGTCCCTGGTATTATGTTATTGGCAACAGAAAATGGACCAATACTCTATCTAGGTCTTACTTAGCATTTAGCACCCTATTTTGGGTTTTACTGCCTCTCTACTGCTATTGAGAAACTGCAAGTACATGTATTTTACTAGGAAGCCCAGCTGACGGACCAGAGTACTGCAGACCATATGTCTTCCTAAGGGCTAACACTGTGCAGACATCGTCCACCTGCATTGCTGTCAGGTGCACTCTGCCATCCAGGCTGTATTCCCACACAGTGGACAGGGATGAAGTACCTGCAGATATGCAGGAGCAGATGTGGGTTGGAATTGGACGTCTGGTTCCCAGGGCTGGCACTGCCACTTGTCCTGTTTCCTCATCTGTGAAATGGAGATAATAATAACTGCCCCAGTTTCTCACATGTGAAGACAAAACGAGAAAACCATGCTGCAAAATAGGAAACACTATTCAAATGCAGACAGTTTTAGATCCTTCGATTGCTCTCTACATTAATAATAGCCCCATCGAGTTGGCGAGTCTGTGTAATGCCTTTTAGTTCTCAGAGCGCTTCCACTTGCATTATCTCATTTGGTTCGTACCATGATGCTCAGTGTCTCAGCGGATCATGGGGGATCGTAGAGGCCATAGGGCTTGCTCAGGGCCATTCTGTAAGTAACAGAACTGGGGGAGCAGCCAGATTTCCCAATCTTGTTTCTCTACTCCATCTACCAGAATCCATTGGTTTAGTGTCTCTGTCAAAACCATCGAGGCTCCCTTAGTAAAGCATTTGTGGGGTCAATGCTGCTGGTGGCTTCAGGGTGGGCCAGGTGTTTGCAACCTCCTTATGGGAATGTGAGCACAGGCCTACTGAAAGTAACTGCAAAGCCTCTCCATGATTTGCAAAAGCATCGATGAGCTTTGTGGTCCAAGACTCTGGGTCAACTGCAGGTTCTACTCACGTTTCATCCTGCCAGTGTCTTCTTAGGATGTTAGGAAGATGAACATCATGCCAGATGCTCAGTGAGGCTTTACTGACTTCTCAGTGATGGAGAGAATCTCCCAGAATACAGAACTATCTAATTACTTACAGTGGAAAGGAACTTAAAGGTATTTCCAGTCCAGGATGCTCATTCTATAGGCGTAAAACACAGGATTGCAGAGGGATACAGGTGTGTTCTCTGTTAGCGATTGGATTTAAACTATTGCGGATGTGAAGGTTCATTCTTAGCTCTGACACTTACTGTTTGAGGATCCAACAGTGACAGGAGGATTAACTGAGGTAAATCTTTTCAGCATTGAATACTTACCAGGTACCACCACTAGAATGAAGTCTGAACCTATCTGTGTGCTTAGTTGCAAAGAGTTTAGTTAACTCCTGTTAACAGGAAAGCCCTTTAAGGTTATAATAGGAGCTTCTTTCTGGGGTTGAGTCAAATGTGGAAACTACAGAAAAATAGAGGGGTGCATACACTCATGGCCAGACAGCTCCAGAAGCATCATGTCACTGCTAGGGGCCTCTGCCAGCAGCTTCTTCAATGGACATCAGGATATTCTCAGCAGCAAATATCTTCGAGGAAGCATCTGTTACCCAGAATTCTTTTCACCCAAGCCCAGATTTCAGGAAGGATTGGCAGGGCCCAGGTCATCTGGTTGTGCTCTAGTTGCAAGGGATGCTGGGAAAGCTAGCTCTGGGCTTCTCTATTGGAAAGGAGAGACAACTGTAATATGAAAAATTCCAGCACATAAGAAGAATTCCCAGAATAAAATGGGGATTTTTAAAAATATTCATCAAAATACCCTGTGTTTCCTTTGTGTTTGTCCCCTTTCATGTGTGCCTAGAATACCAAGTTGCTTTCTTATGCTTTGTGCTCCCCACCCCCACAGCCAGCCTCCATATGGCCCAGTTAACTTTATTTAATGCACCAATCACCTTTTAACCTTTGTAGGGATGAACCCTAACATTCTCTCCCACACCTGCTCCACACCTGATCATTATGCGGCAAGCATTTCTCCCCTATTAATTTTGCTTTTGCAACACGAGTCTTAATAGCCCCATAGTATTCTAGAATATGGATGTGTCAAAATTTATACAACCAATTCCAGCATGTGCATTAAACCTGGCAGGTGGATGCTTTTTCCTTGAAGTTACATATGATTTAGCAACGGACACTCTTGTGCAAAGAAATCCTTCAGTTTGCTTTCCCATAATGGAGGGGGTAACTCAGGGGAAGAATGTTAAAGCCTCCTGATGGTTCTTGCCAAGTGGAGGGCCACTAATGTGATGTTGAGCTTTTCTCTTCCCAACTGCTGTGGAAATGTAAATGCTTATACACGTCTGAACACTGGCAGTCTTAACTATCATACAGGTGCGAACACTGGGAATGCTAGTCTTTAGAGCGTTTTAGCTCAAAATGCTTCTCAATATTTTGGTGCAAGGTTTCTGTTATTTTTGATATTTTGATATTTTGTCTTAATTGCATTTGTTAGCAGAAGTGTATAATTACGTAGTCAGACTCACCACTGTTCTTTTCTTTTCCCTTTTCAACATTTATGTTTAGGAAGACCTTTCTTCTCTGAGAACCATCTCTTTAAAAAGTTAATCTTTTGGGGCTGGAGAGATGGCTCCATGGTTAATAGCACTGGCTGCCCTTTCAGAGGTCCTGAGTTCAATTCCCAGCAACCATGTGGTGGCTCACAACCATCTGTAATGGGATCCAATGCCCTCTTCTGGTGTGTCTGAAGACAGCGACAGTCTACATAAAATAAATAAATCTTTAAAATTAGTCATCTAGATAGAGGAGGTTTGTGTTATCTGTAAACAGGAAGCAAACTAAATGAGTAAAGCTTTTGTAAAGCTTTTGTTAGTGTATATTTATTGCACAAAATAGCGCTTTTATTTTGTGACATTTTTGTCCATAGATATAAGGCACTTTGATCATATTTGTTATTTCTCTAATTGACTCCACTCACTTTCCTCTTCCTCCCACTGTCCCATGCTTTACTCCTTAGTTGTCAAATTCTTTTTCTTTCCATGTCCTTCTCAGTCTGGCTTATTTTGTTTAATGTGACGATCTCCCATTCTATTCATTTTCCTGCAGACAGCATGACTTCGTTCTCTTGGGCTGAATAATGCTCCATTTATCTGTGCCCAAGTTTTGTTATCCTGTGCTGCCGTCTTTCACAATGGTTAAGATACACACAAGCTTTCATCCCCCAGGAGTACTTTCTCCCATTGTGATACAGGGTCACTACTGACGCCAGTTACCTTCCCTGTTTTTCTCAGCATCCTTTATGAGACACAGAAGTCTTCACAGCCCTCGGTTCTTCTCCATGGAGCACGTTCCAGGCTATTTTTGATGTTTCCAACTCTTCTTTATCACATCACCTTATGTTCTTGTCAACCAGTTTATTAAGAAAATAGAAGCCGCGGGGCGGGATAGCTACCGAACCTCTCCAAGGTAAAAGAGTCCACGTTCTTCTTCCTCTCGTTCCTCCTTTCTGTTTTAGTCACCATGATTTATTTCTTGATCTTTGGTTTGGATCTCATTGCCCAACACTCCCTCCCATCAGGAACACCTCGCTCTGCCCCTCAGAAGTTCCTTCCCTGTTATTTCTTAAGTTCATCCTGTGTGCTCCAGTCACCCCCACAACATACCTCAAGCCATCTGATTCCATTTAATTTGAGCCACGACATCTGTTGCAGGCTGACTTGTGTCCCCTCCCAAATTTATGTTTCAGGCCCAAGCCTTGGTACCAAAGAGTACTGGAGATAGAGTCAGTGAAGGGATGATTAAACTACGTTTTATCTGTTAGGGGGAGCCCTGGTCTAGTATCATTTGGGTGATTAAGACAAAGAGGAGATTTGAACACAGATACACAGAGTGGGAGATCACAGGAAGACAAAGGCAGGAGACAGCCTTCCATAAGTCAAGCAGAGGGGCTTAAAAAGTCCACAGCTACAGCACCTTGGTCTCGCACTTCAGCCCGCAGAACTGTGAGTTAGTGAATTTCTGCTTTGAAGCCACTCAGTCTATGGCACCTAGCTGGGGCAGCCCTAGTAAGATTATGCATATGATTGTCCTTTTTCTGAAATGCCTCTTTTTAAAGCAGGGCAGAAAAATCCTATTCACAGTGGTAACAAGAAAAAGAGGTCATACATGAACTGAAAAAAACTTTGAGGAATTTCTCTAGGTTGAATTGCAAAGGAACAAAACCTAAGTGGAGCTGCATAGGGTCCATGGTATGGAGCATAGGGGCAGGGCCCATGATATAGAGCACAGGGGCAGGGCCCATGGTATAGGGCATAGGGGCAGGGCCCATGGGGTGCAGCATACAGGCAGGACATGGGCATCGAGGAAAGAATGGACCACATTCTTAGTCTCCCTGCAACAAAGAGAGCTTGAGGAAGATTTGAGTGTTGGGCAAATTAAAAGATGCCAAACATCCCAGTTCTTCCAGGTCTTTCTAGTCCCTTTCTCTCCAACTCTTTCTCTGGGCACTTAGATTTAATAAAAGTGATTTGGATGTGTTTTCTAGAACAGGGAGAATTGGAGGATAGAAATTCTCCCTTAGGCTATAGTGGGCTGGGCTTTTTCTGCAGTGATAGCATCAGCAATGAGGAGAGAGAGGGTCCCTTGTGGCACCAGTCTCCTGGTCCATATGGTCCAGTTCATCTCATCCAACTTCTGCATTAAGATTCAGGAGCAGAGCCAGATCAAATAGTAGACAACGATCTCCCCTGCATTTTCTGTCCATTTTCTGGCAGAAGTATTTCTTCGGCTTGTGATAGAGAAACATGATGATGGTTCACAGGTAGAATTAGGATGTTCTGGCCACGATAACATCCTGGAAAACCTTTTATTGTGAATTTACCCTTCAAGCTAAAACAAAAGAACATCACCAACCTTACATATCCAAAATGAAGCTTTAACCGCTCAACAACCTTGTTCCACCTACTCCGTGATTGCAGAGGTTTTATTATTATTATCTTAAAATATCTCTAAGTAAAATCTACAGAACATTGTGTATTTGATTAAGTATAGCTTGCACTGATAGCCCTTGCTGTCATTACTACTTAAAAATGATTGTGATTTGTATTGTCACTTGGTGTGTGTGTGTGTGTGTGTGTGTGTGTGTGTGTGTGTGTGTGTGTGTGTGTGTGTGTGTGAAGGGGATTTATCAGCTTGGCTTCCTGCATGTGGTTCATCCAGGCATTACAACAAAGGCTGTCTCACACTGGAGACACTGAGATCTCTAGTTGTTCAGTCCATGAGATTGGATGTCTCAGGAGTCCTAATCTGATGCTGAAGGCCTGGAGGGTTCCTGGTGAGCTGCTGGTCTTCAGTCTGTAATGGAAGCCAGAAGTTCTAACCCTGGGGAAGAAATGCTGTAGCAACAGGGTAGACAAAGAGGTGAACTTGCCAGCAAGATGAGCGCGAGCAGGCAGAAAGTTTCTGTCCGTATTCTGTTGTTTGTGTTGTTGCCAGGGGGTATGGTCCAGATTTTGGGTGAGTCTTCCCACTTCAGATAATCTGATCAAGAAAATCCCTGACAGGAGTGCCCAGCAGCTTGTGTTTTAGCTGATTTTAGATGCAGCGAGCTGACAACACACAGTCTTAGGAATGAGGTTGCTGTGTTAAAGAATGTGCTTGCCCATGACTGGCCCTTGTGCTTCTTTTTATCTCTACTTCATTCCTGAAATTATTTTCATCTGTTTAAAATTTTGGAATTTGTTCTACATCTCTCTGTCAGCTTTCATTTATGATCTTCCATTAATCCAGTCGTCTCGAGTTTGTGTTCCTCTAATTATGTTTTATAGTCTTACATGGTTGCTATCTGTTTTTCATGGGTTTATGGAAAATGTTTTATGTTTAAATTATGACTCCCTTTCTATTCTTCAGATCTGTTTCTATTGGGATGAGTGAGATGACTCAGGGGCACAAGCACTTGTTCTGCTAGTGTGGTCACCTGGGAAAACACATAACATCAGAGTTTGGTATTCACATATGTGTATGTGTGTGCACGCTCATTCCCCACATCCACCTGTAGCCACCTTCTCCCCATACCTCACATCCACACATAAAAAGAAAAGTAAACCTTTAAATGTTTGAATGTTTAATACACGGATACTATAAGTATAGTTTCTACCTTCCATTTACCCCTCCAAATCCTCCCATTTCCCCCTCCCCAACTCAAGATTTCATCTTTGTTATTGTCACACACACACACACACACACACACACACACACACACACACACACACAACACAGCAGCAGCAGCTTGTTGATTCTGTTTAATATTACATGTCTGTATATGTGTTTAGGATTGATCACTTGGGACCGAATAACCAAAATACATTTTTTCTAGTGTCTGTTAATTATGCACAAAATGTCATCATGATGTTTTCATACATGCACAAAAAGCGTTTCGATAATAACCATCCTATTACTATTCTGTCTTGTTCCCTTTCACTCCCCAAAGTCTCCTTCTTCCTTCTATCTCCAGTTCCTCCATGTGTCTTTTGTTTGGGTTGTTTCTTGTTTTTTATAACCCAATGAGAATTTTTTTGGGGGAAATTCTTTTTTTTTAACACTGATTGTAATTATTGTATTTTTTATTTTATTTTATTTTTTATTAATTTGAGTATTTCTTATTTACATTTCAAATGTTATTCCCTTTCCCGGTTTCCAGGCAAACATCCCCCTAATCCCTCCCCCTCCCCTTCCCCTCCCCACCCTCCCCCCATTGCCGCCCTCCCCCCAACAATCACATTCACTGGGGGTTCAGTCTTAGCAGGACCAAGCGGCTTCCCCTTCCACTGGTGATCTTACCAGGATATTCATTGCTACCTATGAGGTCAGAGTTCAGGGTCAGTCCATGTATAGTCTTTAGGTAGTGGCTTAGTCCCTGGAAGCTGTGGTTGCTTGGCATTGTTGTTCATATGGGGTCTCGAGCCCCTTCAAGCTCTTCCAGTTCTTTCTCTGATTCCTTCAACGGGGTCCTATTCTCAGTTTAGTGGTTTGCTGCTGGCATTCGCCTCTGTATTTGCTGTATTCTGGCTGTGTCTCTCAGGAGAGATCTACACCCGGCTCCTGTCTGCCTGCACTTCTTTGCTTCATCCATCTTGTCTAATTGGGTGGCTGTATGGGTGTCTAATGGGCCACATGTGGGGCAGGCTCTGAATGGGTGTTCCTTCTGTCTCTGTTTTAATCTTTGCCTCTCTATTCCCTGCCAACGGTATTCTTGTTCTTCCTTTTAAAGGAGTGAAGCATTCACATTTTGATCATCCGTCTTGAGTTTCATGTGTTCTATGCATCTAGGGTAATTCAAGCATTTGGGCTAATAGTCACTTATCAATGAGTGCATGCCATGTGTGTTTTTCTGTGATTGGGTTAGCTCACTCAGGATGATATTTTCCAGTTCCAACCATTTGTCTATGAATTTCATAAAGGCATTGTTTTTGACAGCTGAGTAATATTCCATTGTATAGATGTACCACATTTTCTGTATTCATTCCTCTGTTGAAGGGCATCTGGGTTCTTTCCAGCTTCTGGCTATTATAAATAAGGCTGCTATGAACAGAGTGGCGCACGTGTCTTTTTTATATGTTGGGGCATCTTGTGGGTATATGCCCAAGAGAGGTATAGCTGGATCCTCAGGTAGTTCAATGTCCAATTTTCTGAGGAACCTCCAGACTGATTTTGGGGGAAATTCTTACAGGAGCATGGATGCATGGGTGTTTAGAGGAGAATGGACCATTGTCTATTCCTCAGTCAACCATAAATGCATATAAATTCTTAGTAAAGGCTGCGCCTATGAATAACCCTCACTTCCATGACATTTTTTTCTGGGCTAAGACATGTGTAATGCAAATATTAAATTTTTGTGAGTGTGTGAACTGAAGAGATAGCTCAGTGGTTAAGAGCACTTGTACTCTTGCAGTGGAACTGGTTTGGTCCTCAGTTTCCAACTGGTGGCTCACAGCATCCTGTTGCCCTTTTGGGGCAGCTATTGGACCAGGCACATATGGTATACATACATATGTGCAGCAAAACATTCATGCATATAAAAATCAAAATAAAGAAGCCTAAAACTATTTTTATTGTTTGGTTATTTTATATAGGCATATATTGCATTTTGATCAAACTGACTCCTTATTGCCACCCAGTTTCTCTTCTAGTCCCCAAACCCCCATTTTGTTTCTTAAACCTGTGGGACCACTTAGAGCTGCCCATATGTGCATGAGTTTAGGGCAATCCTTTCCACCCTTCCATCCATCTAATTGTACATAGACACACACACACACACACACACACACACACACACACACACACACACACACACACACAGTTTAAATGGAGTTACCACATGACGAGACAATGCCTCTCTCAGTAACCATAAAGTATAAAATAAAAATCCCAGTGTCATATACAGGTTATCTGTTTTTGAGTTATCGGTCAGTAGGTTCCTATAGACCCCTTGAACATTAAGGGCTAGCGCCAGTGCTCTTTATTACCCTCCAGAACTTGCTAGTAAGCCCCTATTGCAGAAGACACTGGATGCTTGAGTCACAGTGCATAGAAAAGTCAACCTGATTCTGGCCTAGAAACTTCATCCTTCAGTTTTCATAGCGTTGTTTCATAGCATACTGTGCATGCTACCAGGGGAGACAAGAAATAAGCAGACTCACCCAGATCCGAACTCTGTGAGCTATAGTAATGACTGCGATGGCAAGATATTCCCCCTTGTTCAACAAAGGCATGGACTACGAAAGGAACTAACGTCTTCAAAACTGGATTGAAGGCCCACTCTACCAGGTGGAACTCCTGCTTAGTACTCTTAACTGGGCCAAAATGCCATGGCTGGCTAAGTCAAAGGCCTAGGGAAGAAGCTAAAACTATGGTTTTGCTAAATGGGAATAGTAATAAACTTCTACTTTAGTTCTTTTCTTTATTCATATAAATTACTGACCCTCTCAGCCCTCATCAGAGATGCTTCGTTTTCATAGATTGAAAAGTTGCTACACGCAAATGTGTTTTGACCAAGTCCACCTCATCCCCTCCCTTTCAATTCCCAGTCTATTTCCCGCCATCACTATTTCTTTGCAGTTTCATCTCTTTACCCTTTCTTTTTTAAACCGGTAAATCTCACTTAGCGCTGCCAGAATCTGCATGGGAATGGGGCCACGGGTCAGAGTGTGGGTAGCCTCTGAGGAGCCACATCCCAGAGGACAACTTTGTCCCTCTCCCAGTGACTATCAACTGTCAATAGCTCCTTCCCAGCTAGGCCATATTTCCTGACCACCTTCTTCACACTTGCTAGGGTGTTGTCTGGCTTGATCTTGTTCCGGTCTCGTGTATGCAGTTATTGACACTTCCAGTTCATATGTGGGGCTGCCATGTGTTGTCTGGAAAACCACGTTTTGCTGTCACCCTCTGCTGTTGGCTCTTACAATCCTTCTGCCCACCCCCACACCCCACTTTCTGAGATGATATACGTGAGAAACTTCTTTGTACAGCAGATGGTAATTAATACAGAGACCCCCAACTGATATACATACAGAGAACCTGAGACTGCAATGTCCAGCTCTAAGTGCAACCTCTAGATCCTGCTCCCAAGCTCCAAGGCCCAGGGATCTTGTACAGATCCTATACATCTAATCATAGCTGCTTTGAGTCCAAGAGTGCGATGGTCAGTGCCTGGATGTTTGCAGCCTTCACTACTATTTTGGAGCTTTTATATTTTTTTCTGCAATTTGTTTTTTAACCTTCAATAGGGACATCTAGTTGTCCCACTTATGGCTGGATGTCCAAGAACAATGTATTTTCTGTACTTTCACCTGTTACAAGTCTCTGCCGTCGTTGGTAACCCTCCCAGCAGCACCAATGGTATCGGCATAATGACATCTGTATAGAAAAGCGCTAGATGAGCACAAGTCATCTACTAAGCTGTTTCCCCACCAGGGCCTCTGACTTCCTCAGTCATGGACGTTTGACTGGGTTTACAGTATCAGATGCGAATTCCTTCCTGTGAAACAGGCATCAAATTCAAGCAGAAAGCAGCTGGTTACTGCCATAACAGACCTGACAGGATTGCACCACTGGGCTCATCCTGCTGGGTTAGTTGGTGTTGTTGCACACAGGATCCACAGCTGATTATGACAGTTCTACCCCAGCAGCTTGAGTAGCACCTTCTGGAACTGTGAAAGCTACCCTGAGGTAAGAAGCTACCAACCCAGTTCGGGTCTGATTTCTTGATGTCCTATGACCGAGTCACTTGGTACCTTCAGCAAAGTGTCTTACCACCAATGCGGGTGGGCAGTAACAACAAATACAATTACCTATATTGTTTCAGTGGCTTCCTGTGTCTCCCTGACCAAAAATGTAGGGAGATAGCCCACACTGGAAACGGAATTTTTTTTCTTTTCTTTTTTTTGGAGCTGGGGACCAAACCCAGGGCCTTGTGCTTGCTAGGCAAACGCTCTACCACTAAGCTAAATCCCCAACCCTGGAAACGGGATTTTTGTTGAACAATCTATAGCTTCTGAGAGAGCTCTTTTCACTCATACAAGGTCTCTCACTTCAAACTTTTTAAGACGTTTTATTTTTGACTTGTTTACCCATAATCAAAATTACTTATGACTTTAAAAACATTAGTTTTGGCTGATTCTATCCCCCCTTCCATGTCTTCTTAAATTGCTATTTAAAAACCCAACCAACCAAACCAACAAAAACATAGTGAGAGAAACAAAGACAGCATTCTTCTCCAGCTAAAGTTCATCTTGCTATGCTTGCTCCACAGTAGCCTTTTTAAACAATTCCCCTGAACACTATCTTCTCTCCATTAGTCACCATTTGGGAGGTATTGTGGGTGAGTGCCACTCTATTTTAACAAGACAAGACATTGTTTAAGGGATCTGAAAAAATATTTTTAAGAGAGTTTTAATGAATGTATGTCCTCAAGAGTAATTTGCATGTAACATTGTCTCTGAATGTATGGAGTTATATGGGCAGAATTTGCTGGCACAAAGAGACGCTGCAAGTAACACAGTATTTGGACTTGGGGACAGGACAGAGGAAACTTATGAGGTATTTTAAACATCATAAAGTTCCTGAGAGAGAAGACTAGAATGGGCTATGACAGAGACATGCATAACAGATATATTCATGAAAACCCATGTCACATGAAGAGAGTGTGAATGTAATTAGGGACACATGGATATCACTTCGGACTTGACCTCTGCTTTAGGATTTTCTGACTGAATTAAAGATGCAAATGCTTAGAAAATAATCAATACTCAAAGAGAATAATACACCTCTGAGATGTAGAAGGACTTCTGATTATTATATGAGAATCATATCTAAAGGAAACACGGGTTTAATGATATTAGTTGTTAGCATAAAATTAGAAATGTATTCATGTAAAAGCACAATATAAATATATGAGTGAAACGGAAAACTAAATAGTCATCTGTGAGAAATATCAGCAACAAACACGAAATATAATTAAGTTCCTTAATCTGTAAAGCACATAAATAAACAAGAAAAAGCAAAGACTTCAACAGAAAAAACTAATTACTTAATATTAAGAGTTAACAAACATGACAAATGGCTTGGTTTTGGAAGGATGGAGACATAAATTTAAGCAATGGGGTAACATTTTTGAGGATATAGTGCTAAGCATAAAATGGTATGATATGGAATTGCATAATTTCTTTTTAAAATATATTTTATATATTTACATTTCAAATGTTACCCCCTTTCCCCCATCTTCTTCCCCTTCCCCCCTCCCCCTGCTTCTTTGAAGATGATCCCACTCCCACCGCAATGCCCTGTCATTCCCCTACACTGGGAAAACGAGCCTCCACAGGACCAAGGGGCTTTCCTCCCAGTGATGCTAGACAAGGCCTTCCTCTGCTACATATGCGAATGGAGCCATGGGTTCCTCCATGTGTATTCATTGGTAGGTGATTTAGTTCCTTAAAGCTCTGGGGGGTCTGGTTGGTTGATATCGTTGTTCTTCCTACTGGGTTGCAAACTTCTTTAGCTCCCTCAGTCTTTTCACTAACTCCTCCATTGCCATCCCCATGCTCAGTCTGATGGTTAGCTTCAGTCGTCCTTTCTTTTTCATTAGTAGCATCCAGTGCTAGCATGGTTGTTCCTAGCTGGCTTTTCTCGTGCTTTCACAGTAGAAATTTAATATTTATTACAAATAAATGTAATATTTCCAAAAAGAAGTTTGTCAGGGAAGGAATTTTTAAAATTGACTCTCTCTCTCCTCATGACTCTTTCCCTTGTCCTTCCTTTGTTTCTTTGTATCTTTATTTGCTCCTTCCTTCCTTCCTTCCTTCCTTCCTTCCTTCCTTCCTTCCTTCCTTCCTTCGTTCTCTCATAGAATAGATGCCTACTGCACTTTCTCCCTCTAACCCTACCCTCCTCTCTCTCTCTCTCTCTCTCTCTCTCTCTCTCTCTCTCTCTCTCTCTCTCTCTCTCTCTCCATATATCTGTCTCCCAAGAGCTAGAAAGGCTTGTGCTTCTATGCCCATCTTCACAATTCTCTTTTATTAAATTAATCATAAATTGTATAAGGGTATATGAATACACGCAAGCATATTTCGGATGATATTGTATTTACATTGTGCATGTAAATGTTCAAGAAGTCAGAGTGAAAAATTAAGATGAGAATACTAAGGTGACTTTGTAGGGTGATTTTAGGGTACCCCCAAAAAGCCACCCATGATCAAACTCTCCAGGAAACCCCTGTGGAACAGAGCTAAGCCACAGTTTTAGTCATGAAGTTTTCACGATTTAGCAGCAAATGTGCATTGCCTTGGTCCAAATGAAGTGTTTTCCAAGCCTACTTTGCCACACAGCTTCTTTTTGTCTCAATATTTCTATATGACTCTTTCATAACAGTGTTTGGAGGTTTCAGACTTGGAAACACTGTCAGAGAGAGTCAGTGCAATGGTCTTGTAGAGGACCTTTCATGGCATGGTAAGGTGTTCACAACACGCATTAAATGATAAGACAGACTACAGAAGGCCAGGCACAATGCAGCCCCGTTAATGGAAAATTGAGTGCACAGAAAAGAAACTGGACAAGAACATTAACTGCTAAATATTAAAAGGGGCTCCATTTGGGTAATGGAAAATGGATAATTTTATTCTTCTTTTTACTTGTACATGTTGAATAAGACTTTACAATGAACATATATTACCATTGAAATAAAGAAAACGATAAAAGTTATAGAAATGATGCAGTGGAATATGCAATGTACTGTTCATCTGTGTTCCCTGAAAAGAGGAGATGGCAAAGCAGTTTGTTTATTACAATTTCTCTTTTAAAAAATGCTTACCCTTATGGAGAGCTGTGCATAGAAGGAGTAAATGCTCCAAGATATTAAGTTATATCTGGCAGCATAGATAATTTTAAAGACATTTGTGGGAGAGGATATATTAACTTTTTTCTACAATGAATATTTCTCATATTTTAGTTAAATATAAACACAAATATGTGTTTCTGGAAATATGAAAATAGAAAAACAGGCCCATATTACTTACCCCTTCTCTCATTTCTTTTTAAAATAATATTTTATTTATTTTTTGAGAACTTTATATATATAATGTATTTTTTATCATATATACCTCCACTTCTCTCCAAACCCTTATGTAGCCACCCCCTCATTATATTTCCTTTCAACTCCACGTGGTCTTTAAAAAAAATATGACCCACTGAGTCTAATTAGTTTGGCTGGCTTATGAATCGGTGTGAGGTATGTGCATGAGTGTGCAGCCATCCATAAGAGCATGTGCAACTATCAAGGGCTGCATCCCTAGAGAAAACTGACGGGTGCTCCCTCAGCAGCTCTTGGTCCACTGAACTCTGGGATGTAGGTATAAGCTGCTGCTGCAGACAACATATATTAGTGACTTGTTGGACTCTCCAAGTAAAATGGAAGCTTTTCACCTTTAAGGCTGTTCTTCCAAAGTGTATCCAGTACAGTCATCCAGGAAGAGTAGGAGCAATTACATGGACTGGGAGGCATATACATACTGATTTTTCTCACTTTAAATGTCTGTTGTATGTTTAATGATATCCATGCTGTGTAGAATATATGGAATCTATAATTTTATGTATGATTTTAAAAAAGTCTTGTTAACTATAAATTTGAATCACTGAAGCACTAGCAAATGCCATCTTGCCTATGCTCCAATGATCTAGAAAGTTCTCTCTTGATCGTGTAAATCTACCCTAGTCACATGCCAGCTGTCAGTGTTTTGACCAAGGTATTAGAAAGTTCTAGTTTTCCTTTCTTTTTAGATTCCCAGTGTGAGAATGGGCATTGTTATTGAGACAGGAGCCACTAACGCGGCTCACCAAAGAGGCCTCATCATCTGTGTCCTGTAGACGTACGTAAGACTGGGCTTTGGACCTCCTTCAGTGGGGCCATGAGACTAGTTATAGCCAATGCACTGTGAGCTGTAGCACACACCACTCCTAGTTCATGCACGTGATTTCTGTGGGACCTACCTTTCTGTCAGTGTGATTAGCAATCCATGCGATTGTGGATATTCTATCAGCTAAGTCTGCAGAAAGAGTAATGATGCGCCAGATGAGATAATTGCATTCTTATCACTCAGAAGCATAGGGAAGAGAATCTTGAGTTCAAGGCCAGCCTGAAATGAAGAGTGCCTTGTCTCATAATGAACAGATAAACTATAAATAAATGACAATAATAGATTACAGTTTCCTGTGGGATGATTAGAAAGTGAACCAATATTTGCTTTAATACCCGAAGTTTTGGCTTTGTTAATACAGTACAACCCAATATATGTGGCATGGAGTGAGAATTCATCAGGAATGCCATGAGTATTCCTATGAATAAAGCCAATCCAATACTAACAATCTTTCCTTGCAAATGCTTATTTATACAAGTTTATATAACTTGAAAACTCTTTATTTGTGACCAGAAGGAGTAAGTATCTTTTTAAAATGCTACACACCAGTGCATAAGTTACAAGTTTTTTTTCCTTCACTGCTCTAAGACATCACTTTGCTAAGAAATCATTCCATACACCTCTACAGACAACTGCTAGGTCCCTTTCCTGAGTCTGACCTGCTTGCTATGGGGTTTCACAGGACAATGAGACAAGAGGAATGCCTTCAAGTAAAAGAGCAGAAAACTGAATAAAAATAGTTGATTATAATTTTTTCCATGAACTTGTGCATCTGATCTGGTGTGGTGCAAACCTGCATGTCTGTGACAATATCCAAGAATTCCTCACACCGATTCCCTAATTCTCACAGTGGCTATAGCGATTTCTGGTGGTAACAGTGAACGAGGAACCCTCTGAAGTGGAAACTTAAGGGTTCTATGGAAATTCAGTTGTGTCAGGTGGTGTTTTGCTGGGGCAAACACATAAAGGGATGTTTTCCTAAAGCAGACACGGGTGAAAGGATTGTTTGGCAAGGCGGACTCGTGAAGGAAGATTTCACTGAAACAGACACAAATGAAAGGAGGTTCTGCTAAAGCAAGCACATAAAAGGGAACATGATAAAGGGTTCTTCGCTAACGATGTGCATGTATTGGTCTTCTTACATTGTGTAGTTGAGCTCCATTTGTCAGGACTCCATATAGACAAACACCAAAACACTTCTGGTGCTGTGCTGTGGCTTCTTGTCGCTTCCTCGGATTTGGGTTGATTGGTAGAGAGATGTCAGCTCAGACAGACGCACGTGCTGAGAGACAAAGCACATGGCGAGGCAAGACCCATGGAGGACACATGATGTTCAGAGGGAGTATAAATAAGACTGTGAGAAGGACAGTTAGTACAGCTAGCTGTACAATGCTTCTTGGTCTCATGTCTTTGCTGATCTTCACTTTGCTGAGAGATACACAGCTCCTTGCACTTTTCCTGGTCCCTCCTCCTGATTTGATCGAGGCCTGGCTATTTCTGCTAGGTAGTTCCACCACTGATGACTCATGTTTGCTATCCCAACTCTCCCAAACTGGACTGCTGGTGGAGCCATGAACTGTTTGCAAGTGGATCAAGCTGCTGCTGATCTTGAACTGAACTGCTGATTTTCTGACAATGCAGATGGGATTTTCTCCAAAGAACAATTTCTAAACAGGTCCACTTCCCTCATATCCATTCATTTCCACTACCTCTAGTGGGTGATGGGCTAGAAGGGAGGTTAAAGCATTTAAGAACCATCAGTAAAGTAGGCTTTGAAAAAATTAAAGTTACACACCTCCTTTCCCAGCATTTGTTGTCTGTCAGATACTTTCTTTGATCTCAGCTGTTCTCACTGGGAGATATGAAATCTTGGATTAGTCTCGCTTTGCATTTCTATAATTTCTAGGGGCAATAACCCCCACCCCCATTTTAGAGACATTTCCTAGCCATTTTTACTTACTCTTTTAAGAATCCTATCCTATCCTAGCTCCCCTTTTAAACTGGGTAATTTATTATGTTGATTATTTTTTCCTAGATTTTGGCTATTAATACACAGCTGGCAGAGTCTCTCCTGCTCAACTGGCTTCCTTTTCACTTGATTGATTATTCCTTAGCTGTAAGAAGATCTTTAGTTTTATGAGGTTCCATTTGTCAGCTGATGGCCTTAATTCCTAGGCAATTGGAATGCTATTGAGAAAGTCTTTTCCTGCCCTTATACCATATAGAGTTCTGCCTATGTGCCCTTCTAGAAGTTTCAGACATTCAGGTTTCACATGTAGGTCTTTCATCCTTTTGGATTTGGTTTTTATATAATGTGATAGACATGGGTCGTATTTTATTCTCCCACATGAGGACATTCAGTTTTCCCAGCACTATTTCTTGAAGATGCTGTCTTTCTTCCAGTGTGTATTTTTGGCATTTTTGTCATATATCAGATGTCTCAGGATCTTTTAACTGTTACTTTTTAAAAAAGGATTTATTTATTTTATATATGTGAGTACATTATCACTCTCTTCGGACATACTAGAAGAGGACATCAGATCTCATTACAGATGGTTATGAGGCCACCATGTGGTTGCTGGGATTTGAACTCAGGACCTCTGGAAGAGGAGTCAGTGCTCTTAACCACTAAGCCATCTCTCTAGCCCCCCGTTACTGTTTTTCTGAAGTAGAATGCAAACTCCTTGTTTTTCTGGTATCACTCCAGTGCTTAGGAAAATGCAAGTCACATAGTAGTCTTTCAATAAATATGATTATTCAATATTTGTGTTCCACATTACTATAGCAAAATTATTCAAATAATTGATTTACAAAAAGTAAGGGTTTATACTTGCTTAATGTCTATGATTGAGTGGTGAGATATCACATCAGGGTAAGAGGGTGTGGCCAGGAGAATTTGCTCACTTTTGGGCCAGGAAACAAAGGGAAAGAGACTGGGATCTCAGAGCCTCTTGAAGAGAACGTCTTTGTGACCTAAGGTCCTTTAGCAGTGGTTCTCAAGCTTCCTAATGATGCAACTCTTTAATACAGTTCCTTATATTGTGGTGGCCCATACCATAAAATTATTACATTACTATTTCATAACTGTAATGTTACAATTTTGTTACTATTATGAATCATAATTTAAATAACTAGTATACAGGCCTCAAAGAGGTCTTGACCCACAGGTTGAGAACCACTGCTTTATAAGGTCCCACTTCCTAAACGCTGTACCATTTTCCAATGATACTCTCTTGGAAACCATACATTTAATATATGGGCAGACTAAAGCCATAATAGAGGCGTGAAGTTTTCATACTCACAAAACAGCATCTCATGTCATTTCTCCAGATGCCCTTAGAGCAGTGACTTAATATGCTTTCATGGACAGTGAGACCTTCACAATGACTGTAGACACACATTTATCCACTTGCTCATCCCACAAGTATGTAGTAGTAGGAAGTGATGGGGTCAAATAGATGAGCCAAGCTCTGCTTCTGCCTTCTGAAGGACGTGGAGTGATCATGTGCAATTGATTTCAAGCATCATTTCTATGTTTCTGTGAACCAAGAGTGAGGTATGTGTTGGCAGAAGATGAAACTGATCAGAAAGGCTGTATCATGGAGGATCTGACTTCCTGTATGGGTTTGGATTTCCCAGAAGCACCCATAACAATATAATTCATGCATAACTTATCAATAAAGAAATCCTCTTAGGAGCCAGGGAGATGGCTTAGTAAAGTGTGTGAGAAAGTGACTTTAGATCCCCAGCTGGGCATGGTGGCATGAATCATAACTCAGTAAGAGCAGGTGGGATGGGGTAGGGATGGAGAGGGAAGGGGTGTGGTAGATACAGTCATACCAGAAGCTCTTTGTCTGCTCATCTTAGTCAAATATGTGAGTTCCAGGTTCAGTGAGAGACTCTGCCTCAAAGAAAGAAATAGAGACTGAGCAGTTAGAGTGTGTACTACATGTCCAGCTTTGGAATTCAACATATAGGTGACAGAGAATGCAGCTAGAATTTCAACCAAAAACATATACTTTCTTATCTGCTTGACTGTGATCTCACTGGCAGCCAGCCATAAATGAAGGTGACACTCTGACACTGTCATATAATGACTTAAAGAAGAGGCAACAAGGTCTGGAAGGAAGGTGTAAATGTGAAGACACATCAATGTGCAACGTCATGGTAGAGATAGAGCCTAGGGACAAGGAAGAGAGGTGAACTCTGGATGAGTTCTTGGGCTTCTAACATGAGCAAATGAGAGGGAGATAACTCAGGTTGGTGGTGATGATGGTAGTGGTGTTGGTGATAGTGGTGTTTAAACAGGGAGGAAGGACTATTGAGATGTGAGGAGAAAGCTGGGGAATTCTGTGTTTTAGGCCACAATCCAGAGGATGTCTTTTCTGCATTCGTTTTTATTGCACATCTACTCCAAGAACATTTCTGGTAGATTGAGAGTTGCTTCTATTTTAAATTTAACATAGTATCTGAGATTAAATAAATAACAACCATGCCACAACTTGGTAAACAGAGGTTTCTTACTGCTATCATTTCTGTACTGCAACTTTCCCCACCCTGCTCCTCCCCTGGTTTTTGCTTCTCTTGTTGCCATTTTACTTCCCTCCGTTAACTCCCTGGGCCATTTACCATCTTGGTTGAAAGTTTCCCAGAGTCCTGCCTTTGTTTTTATTCCCTGCACAGCCACTATTGCAGCTGCCTAACTCTGCAGAACCTGCCCGAAGCTTTTCTGTGGGATCAAACTGCGCATCTGTCTGCACTGATGGTTTCTATGTTGGTTGTGTTCCCCCGAGAGCCTGTGGCCCAAAACACAGACTTTGATATACAGTGACATTGCTTATGGGGCTGAGAATGTTCTGTGTCTCAGGTGCGTAAATGACAAGGTATTTAGGTTTCAGAGAACTGTAGCTTCTTAGAAGGCACACACAGTTCATAGTGATCATTGCTAGCTATTGGATTTTCAAGTTCCTAGATCCCCTGGGTTCTCAGGCTTCTGCCTGTGCTCACAGTAGCCAGCTAGAAGCTTATCTCTGGAGGCTTCCTGGGGAGGCAGGAACAGAGCAGGAACAGAGTTGGCAGAAATATAGCTTGGTCCTTCAGCAGACTTCCTACCTGTAGGATTTTTTCCATGAGTGACCTCACATGCCATTTATTACTCTGCTTCCTCCTGGTTTATACCTTGTCCCTACCCAGATCTGCCTGCATTGTCCTGTAACATCTGTAAAACATCAGAGGAGTGCTAGGGAGCTGCTCCCAGCAGAAGCTCACAGGGGCAGGTGCCCTTCCCTTTTAACCATTAGCCACCTCCCACTCAGAAATGAATCCTACAAGTAGCCTGGATAGCACCCACAGCAGCTAACTCTGCTTGTGTGTGACCTGCTTGCTAATTAGCTACACTTAGTTTCTGCCCTTTTTTGTCCTGTGCAGGTCATAAGGGCTTACTTTTCCTCTTGTGGGTTCATTAAAGAGCTTCCTCTTCCAACTGTGGTTAGTATAAGCAACAAGAGATGCTACTTTGGGCCAACCAGGTTCTAGTTATAAAAGAAATCTTTACAAGGCTTCTAGGTAGAGTTGGGCCAGTCTTACCAGATGGGCAGTTCCTTGCTCTGTCACCCGACCTAGCTGAGAAGGGGAAACTAATACACTGCTACTCTGAGGTCGAACATATTCTGTAGCGTTGGATGTAGAAATACCAATACTTTCTTTGAATAATTTTAAAACATGAACACAAAGGCAGCACATGAACCACTTATGTACTGGCTTATCCAAGAGCAAGATATAAAGAGAAATATGATGGGTTAATTACATGTACGTATGTATGTATGTATGTATGTATGTATGTATGTATGTATATACATACATATGTATGCATGCATGCATGCATGGGGGTTTATGGACATGAGGGCAGGTGTCCATGGAGGTTGGATGTCAGAGGCATCATATTTCCCTGAAGCTGGTGTCCTGGATAGTTATGAACCATCTAATATAGGTGCTGGGAACTGAACTTGTGTCTTCTAGAAGATCACTCATTCCAGATGTTATGATGGTTCAACTTTGTCACCTAGACTGGGTTTGGAATCACTGAGAGAAGGCACATCTCTGGATGTGTCTGTGACACCTTTCTTAGATTTAACTGAGAAAGGAAGACCCACTCTATGTGAACCACCCCACCCATGATCCTAAATTGAATAAAAAAGGGAAAAAAAGAGGAAGTGAGCTGAGCACTTCATTCATCTCTCTTTTGCTTCCTGGCTGTGGACTCTGTGAGGACTCCTCTTGGCATGCTTTCCTGACATGATGGATTGGGTCTCCTCAAATTATGACTAACCCCATTCTTTCTTCAGTTATTTGTGCTGGGTATTTTGTTGCGTTGATGAGGAAAAGCAACTCATACAGATGGGATGGTAAACAGCTTAGGGTTCTTAGGCGACAAGAACATGTGTCAAATGCTACTTTAGACCAGTGTCATAAGAGGGCCAAGGAGAAGCTGGGGTCTAATTGTTTTATTTACAGAGGTGCCAAGCATATTTCGTTCACCTTCATTTTGGTCTCATCACCGAGACTTTAATTTCAAGGACTATATGCTTTCCCTCTTTATTGTGATCATTTTCAAATATGTTTATCTTTGTTTTGCTTTGCTTTGCTCTCCCCAAATCTCCAGATCAGATGTTGTTTGGGGCTGTTGTCCTCTGATGCCTAGACTGAAATGGATACGCAAGTTAGCTTAAGTACAGAAATGTAAGTTCATGTGGCCTGTAGAATGGAGCTGGTCTGACATTATCCTCACATACTCAGGATTTCAAATTTACACTGGAGCTGGGAATGACTGAGGCCACTGAGGTTTAGTTCCCTGAGTGTGATGGTCAGCTTTTATAGTTAACCTGAATGGGTTTAGAATGATGCGGGCACATCTGAGAGGGCTTTTCCACAGAAGTTGAACTGAGTGGAAAGATCTACCCTGAATTGAGAGGCACACTTCCTGAGCTGGGGCCTGGACAGAATAAGAAAAAGGAGAAAGCCAGAGGCACCCGCATCAGCCCCTCCTTTCTCTGCTCTCTGGCTGGCCATGGAGTGAATGGCTTCTGTGCCACATACTCCTGCCACCACGTTTTGAGCTGCCCTCCTCTGCCATGCTTTGCTGGCCATGATGGACCAAGTTCCCTAAAGCCAAAGTCAATTGGCTCTTACGTTGTTCCTGTCAAACAGAATTCAGTCATTGTGACACAGAAGTAATTAACAGGGTAAGCGTACATCCTTTCTACCCAAAGATATGGGCAAACATCTGTTCCTTCAAACTTCAACTACAGAGATGGCTCAAGGGCAGGAAACCACAATAGACACTCCAGGGTAAAAAGGGGTGTGTGAGAGATGCTTCTCCAGCTCCCTTCCATGCAATTATGGGGTCCGCACAGCCTTCTCTGTGCCTCAGATACAGTTCTCTGCATTCAGAGTTGGCTCTTGAGGCTTACGCATCCACTGGACTTCTGGGACTATGCTCCAACACAAATGTCCCAGCAGAGTAACAACCGCGCTTCGCTTCAAGACAGTTTCAGAAGTCAGAGAACTCATTCTACCACATTCTGTGATTACACATTAGTCACAGCCCATATCAAGAACCAGCAGCATAGGCTGTACTTGCATAGGAAAAGAATGTCAAAGGGTTTATAGCCATGGAAAGCTGGTACAAAATGTTATTTTTAAACATCGTATCTTATGATATCTTCTAAATTACAATTATGCACTATTTCCCCAAAGATGAAGAGACAGTGGACTGTGAAAAAAAAAAAAGCTCCCTTCATTCATGTGGTATTTAGAATGTGCTTGGCCCAAGGAGTGGCACTATTAGGAGGTGTGGCATTGTTGGAGGAAGTGTGTCACTGTGGGGGTGGGCTTTCAGAGAACTTTCTCCTAGCTGCCTGGAAACCAGTCTTCTGTTTGCCTTTGGAACAAGATGTGGAACTCTCAGCAGCTCCTGTACCATGCCTGCCTAGATGCTGCCATGTTCCTGCCTTGATGAGAATGGACTGAACCTGGAAGCCAGCCCCAATTAAATGTTGTCCTTTGTAAGAGTTGCCTTGATCGTGGTGTCTGTTCACAGCAATAAAACCCAAACTAAGACAATTCAGGATCCCTGATCCCTGCCCCACTCCCATCAACACAGAGAAAGATAGGTTGGCAACAAATGTGAGTTTGTTAGTATCACTTTGCCAGTCATATGGTCCCTCTCAAAAATCTTGAAGTCTGACATTATAGTGTAAAAGCAACACAGTATGGAGTATGGCTGTGTTTCAATTTTTCAATACAACTTCACTTCGAAAAACAAAATAAACAATGGGCCAGATTTTCTTTCTAGGTCAGTCTCTTTAACTCTTGGGATAAGATCACAGTTATTTGTTGAATTCTACATCAGAAATGGGGGGGGGAGCATTATGTAGAGACAGAGGTCTAAAAGTAATGCTGGTGTCCACAAGTCTGTCTTGAGTTAATTGTAGAATTCTTGTTCTATTGACCCCTGAGGGTGGTTAGTCTAGGGTCTGAAGCTAGTCCTAAATTTGAATTATGGTCAGTATACTGCACATTTAATGACTGTTCAGTCTTAGATGGAGGATGAAAAAAAAAGAGGTGCCCTCAGGTCTTTAAATAATCTTTTAGTTAATCCTTAAATAATCTCTCAGTCAAGAATGTGGAGCATGTTCGAGTCCAGGGCTTTAGCCCCAAAGGAATGTCTGGGTCAGATTACAGCAGTTCCTCTGTCTCAAGACAGTGTGGAGATGATGACACTTTTAGTGGGAGCCAAGGGAGAAACTCAGCACTGCAGCTTAGGGAAGAACAGCAATGGCAGGAAGGACATTGGGGTGAACAGAGACTCTGAGTGAGGGTCCCACTCAGCACACACCAGTGTCACAGTCAGGTCTTGCCCTTTCTGATTAGGAATCTGAGTCAGTCAGAGGAATTTCAAGTGACATTTGACATAATGTCACGGTCCTTTTTCTGCTCTAGCTGAACTCCCAGGTTAAATTAGCTTGTTATTTATATAGCCTCTGGGGTTGTGTTTCACAAGAGAATGTTCACCCTTATTCACCATTTTAATTCAAAAGATAAGCCATAACATAAAATAACCAACAGGCCACACACCAGGTGCATGCTGTCACTTTGGCACAGAGTTTCATCCCTATCCTCACCGCTGTCAGTTTCAGAGCAAGAACATGTGAACTTGGACCACTGTTTCTCTTCCTTCCTCTTACTGCCCCACGTGCACTTTTCTTTTTACATTATAATGAAAACATTGAGCATGACCCTGGCTAACATCACGCATTCATCAACTGATGATAGAACTAACTTGTTTTTGTGTTTAAAAGCAAATTAAGTTTCTTCTAAGAATACATGATGACAGAGAGAGGGAGGGAGAGATGGATGGATGGATGGATGGGTGGATGGATGGATGGATAGATGGGTGGATGATAGATGGATGGATGGATGGATGGATAGATGGATAGATAAAGTACCCTAGTGTGCAGGTGACCTATGTTCAGATTCTCTTCTGCCAATCATTTATAAGTGTATGTGGCATCCATCACTTATTTAATCTGTCCCAATCTTAGTATCTGCATCTATCACAAGAAGTGTTATAAGCCTCTAATGAAGATTAAATTTAATAATACTCAGATAATTGTTTTGTTAGGTCCAACATATCTCCTCAATGATAACAGCTTCATAATATATGATTATACTCAGTAATAGGCACTTCCTCTTCTCACTTTGATCTTCATGGGGCTGCGTATTACAAAATTACAGTTATAAAGCGTCATTGAAATAATGTTATGGTTGGGGTCACCACAACATGAAGAACTCTACTAAAGGGTCACAGCATTAGGAAGGTGAGAGCCCCTGGGCTAGACGGTTAGATATTGAAGAAAGCACGGGATTCTAGGTTAAGCTGTAATGGTATCACATGTCTGTTTGCTTCTCCAGGATCTTAGTGACCATCACTGCAAGTGGAACATACTGCAAGCAGCCATTGCTCTTAACAAGAGATGACCAGGCTCCAGAAAGGGAGAAGGGGCATTCTAGTTGATGCCAACAGGACCTTAAACTCGGAATGAAGTCCAGGACAATGTACCTAAGGTATTACACCCTGCTGACCAGTAGGCACACATGAGGAAGAATTACTTGTTGTCAACCACTGATATTTGCTTGTTGCACATAAATAGCTAACTGATATGATAAAAATATTTAATAAACAGACAATGAACTTTCAGTCCAGAGATGAAGGAGATGGAGGAATGTCAACATTCCCAGCTCGTCACACCCTGTGAGAAAGCCACGGAATGACCTTGAACGTGATCTCTGGTGAGCCAGCTCTGGTTTTCCCTACTGTAAGGAGGTTATTCTCCTCTTGTGCACTTCAGCACAATGTTGCTTTTTAGCTATAAACTTTTGGTGTCATCTGTGAAAATGCTGCCCTATAAATACACTAATCAGTAATATTTGTTCAGAAACACGAAAGCTGAAAGCTGTGAGGATGGAAGTCAATAAACTCATAAGCGACATAGATTGAACATGACCTTGATTCTAAATTCTTGACATCACATAAAGAAGAACCATGAGATAGCTGGAAGAATTTGATTTGGAGCCAAAGAAGAGAGCAACTTGTGTCATTTTTAGTGGGTCTTAGAGTGATAACATGGCTGAATATAGCTTCCAGGGGTCATGAGTGAGTGTTAGAGGTAAGGACAGTGTTTTAAAGTGAAAATAATTTTACTTATCAGCATGTAAGAATAAGAAGGCCTACATAAAATCCACTTACATGGAAATCCCTATTTCTGTTGTAATATTTAATTTTTGGATAATTTGGATGCTTTGTTAAAATAGAAAAGTAGCCATTTGGACCTACATAGAGTTGCCCCCTTCTTTTGGTGGGTTTAAAACCAGCCCCTCCCTCTGACAAGGTTTCACTATATTTTTTGGGCTTGGAACTTGCAGCTATCTGACCTCAGCCTCCCACTGGCCACAGTGTCCAGAGGGACTTAAATTTTCACTGAGAGTTGAATTGTCTTGACGGTCAGTCAGTCCTTTTCCAAGGGACTTGGTGGAATCTTTTTAATAAATCAGTACAAAGGTAGATTTCAGGATCGTGGCAGAAGCCCAGTTGGGTGAGGGTTTTCTGTTTCAGTGTTGGAAATAGAATGGCCAACTTTATGTCCTGGACTAAGCCACCATTTAACCCCTTCTTCTCCTGTTATTCCACACTGTAGCTGATGCTACCACCTACTAGCACAGGCTGTACTTGAAGAATATTTTTAATTTTCTTCTTTCTTTTCTTCGGTTTACCCAAGTTCATATTCAAGATACTAGCTTCCCCGAAACTCCCCGATGTATGTTATAACATAGAACATAGTTCTTAGTTTTCAAATTAGGATTTTTAGCTTAGTGTGCAAATGACTGTGTACACTGTAGGACTTACATACATTGTGCCACTACATTTTGTTCCCATTGGTCCTTTCCCCAGTGTCCTCAGAGGGCCCTTCCTCAGGCTGGTTGCCTTTAACCCCACCTTCTCCTTCCTTTTATGTCTATTCCATCACCTTTCTCTATTTCCTACCTCTCCACTTCCCTCTAATAATCCTCTCTCTATCTTAATGGCTTACAAATATTCATATGTAAAAGCATACACACGCAAACATATATATGTATGTAAAGGCTTAAATCTAAGTTCTGCATAAATGAGAAAGCAAGTGGTGTTTGTCTTTCTAAGGCTGGCTTATTTTGCCTAACATAATTCCCACTGGAATCCATTTTCCTGGAAAGTATCATGACCTCATGTTTCTTTGTAGCTGCATAAAATTCCATTGTGTGTACATATCTGTTGTCTTTATCTGGTCATCTGTAGATAGATGGCTGAGCTGGCTTCGTTCCCTGGCTATTGTGAATGGTGTAGCCATAGAACATGGGTATGTGGCTATCTTCTCTGCTGTAGACTTAGAGTGCACTTCCGCGAGTGGTACACTGGGTCATCTCCTAGTGTTTATACCTTTTCTTTCTTTCTTTCTTTCTTTCTTTCTTTCTTTCTTTCTTTCTTTCTTTCTTTCTTTCTTTCTTTCTCTCTCTCTCTCTTTTTCTTTCTCTCTTCCTTCCTTTCTTTCTTCCTCTTCTTTTTTGAACCACCATACTGATTTTCACAGCAGCTTCACTAGTTAACATTCCTACCAGCAAGTGTTTCTGTTTACCCACATCTTCCTCAGCATTGTCTCATTTATTTTCTGTTGATAGCCACTCCAACTGGGCTGAGAGAGACTCTCTGAGGGGCTTTAATGTGCATTTCTGGATGATATGCTCTCAAGTATTTATTGGCTCTTTGTGCTTCATCTTGGGAGAAGTGTTTATTCTGTTTATTTTTGATTGTTAAGATGATCTTTTTTTTGTGTACTCTAGATTTTAATCCTCTGGGCAATGTGCAGCTAATAAAGAATTTTTCAAGTCTGTAGACTGTTCTGGTAATTGTTTTCTCTGTGTGTAGAAACTTCTTAATTTCATGTAACTCCACTCATCAATTCTTGGGATTATTTCTTGTGTGTATTGAAGTCTCATTTGGAAAACATTTACTTCTGCTTATGTCTTTAACTTTCTCCCTTTTACAGTTTCAAAGATTCATGTCTTATATTAAGGTCCCACATCCATTTGAATGTATAAATTTATGTGTAGGGCAAATAGATGGGTTTCACCTTCTACATATGGAAATCCAGTTTCTCCAGCACTATAATTAAGTAGGCTGACTTTTCTCCAAGATATGTTGTTGCCACAGATTTTTAAAAATCTAGGTGGCCGTAACTGTGTGGATTGATTTCTGAGTCTTTTATATCATTGGTCTGAATGTCCATTTTTTTTCTTACCAATACCATGCTGGTTTTGTTACTATGGCTTTGCAGTATAATTTGAGGTCAGGTATTATAATACCTCCAGCTCTGCTCTTCCTGCTAAGGCTTATTTAGTTATTCAGGGTCTTTTGTGAGTCCATACAATTTTAGGTGTGATGTTTTTCTAGAGATGTGAAGAAGGCCATTGAAATTTTGATAGGGATTGCACTGAATCTGTAGACTACTTTCCAGTAATACAGACAATTTATGATGTAAATCCTGTACATCCACGAGCAGAGGCCTATCTATCTAGAAGGTGGAAGAGTCTTCTCTAATTTCCTTCTTCAGCGGTTTAAAATGTTCACCATCTTTGGACAAGCTTGTTCCTACGCATTTTCCTGTTTTGATGCTTCTTTGAGTTTTTCCTCAGTGAGTTTGCTAGTTTGATAAAAATAATTGGCAGTTGTAAGAGTTTTCTGTTGGGGTCCTTCGTGTCTTTTAAGTATCGGATCATGTTGTCTGCAAAGAGTGATCATTTGACTCTTTTCTCTCCCATTTGTAGCTCTTCAGTTTCTTTCTCTTACCTCATTCCTCTAAGACTTGGAGCACCGTGTTAAGTAAGAGTGGAAGGAATGCGCATCTTGTCTCATTCGATTCCTGTGCTGGTCTCCTGTGAGTTATAGCCAGAGGTTTAGCACAGATGTACTCATGGGCTACTGTAGCAGCTAATTATTAGTCTTTTCTGTGCATTCTACTGCGTTCAAACTCACTATGCTCAGAAAGGAAAACTCATTATATTCACTTCTGAAATGGGCATCTCTGGGTTCCTGTCACCTTCCTCTTACCATTTTTGAACCATGGTTTTACGTTTCTCACCAGATATAAACTCTTTATATTGTTTTAGCTCTACCTTAGCTCTTATAAAGCATCCTTTCTGTTGTTGTTTCAGGTCAGTCTACAGAGCAATAAGTTCCATCACGGCATCAACATACACATGTGCCATTATACTTCATTATCGTTCATTCTTCTCTTGGATGCCTCACACTCCTTCCAGCTGACTCCCTCCTTCCCCCACTCATCCATTTATCATGTCTGCCCCCGCCCCACATAGTATCCTATTATCCTCTCTACCTCCCACCTCCAGATAGAGTTCTTCCTTTCCACTATGGTCCTCTTCCTCATTTCACTACTCATTCCCCACCCCCAACATGCAGATTACATGCAAACACACACTATGCACGTATATGTGGTTTAAAAACAGGTTCCAAAACTGGGCAGTGGTGGCACATTTGTAGGTCTTTAATTTCTTTCTCTTACCTCATTCCTTTATTTCTAGCATTTCAGAGGCAGAGGCAGACAGATCTCTGTGAGTTAGAGGCCAGTCTGGTCTACAGATTGAGTTTCAGGACAGCCACGGCTACAGAGAGAACCTCTGTCTCAGGGTGGAAAAAAAAACAAAACAAAAAACCAGACAACAACATACCAACCAAACAAAAACAGGCTCCACATATAAAACACGATATATCTGTCTTTCTGAATCTGGCTTGTTTTACTTAATATACTGATTTCTAATTATTCTGAAAGCTGTGATTTCACTTTTCCTTGAGGATGCATGAAATTCCTCATCTCACCTCTTTTTTTTTCTTCTTTTTCGGAGCTGGGGACCGAACCCAGGGCCTTGAGCTTGGTAGGCAAGCGCTCTACCACTGACCTAAATCCCCAACCCTCATCTCACCTCTTTAACATAACTTGCTGCCTTGTGACATATACCTTATGTCATGGCCACTGTGACACAATAAAATTCTTTATGAATGTGTCTCCACCTTTTCTGGTCTTCCTTCCAAGAGTGTCTCACCTTCCATAGCTGTCCATTCCTATACCTAAGTTCAACAGTCACTTATACTTAAAGTCATTTCTGGTCCCCTTCTACCATAAACCAAGTACAACCACTGCTTCTTTCTTGCTGACCAGCAGCTCTTTAAATTCTTAGCATTAGATTTACTTTCATGGGCACAATTCACTTTATTATACAGAGTTCCCTGTAATACTGTTGGTTTTTGGAGGGCAAGAATTTGCTTCCTAAATTTTGGCTTCACTCCCCACAGTGATGCTGAGCACCTTGTAGGCTTTAGGTGTCACACTTGCTCAAGAGCCATGTGACTGTAAACCTTTCTCTTTGTCTCCTTAGATGGGCAAGTCTGAAACATTAATAGTGAAATCTTAGCAGAGCCTCATAGACCTTTGGTGCCCATTTCATCCTGCTTCATTAAAATGTGTTGTCTCTCATCCTCATATTCCTTTCTCCCTTGTCCTATATTTAAAAATGTTTATGCTTATTGGTTAAAGTCTGAGTGTATAATCCCCTTTGCCATAATGCACCAGGACCATGTTTAATACACAACTTAGGATAAAAATCTTTCTTTAACCCTTCTATTTTCCAATACTCACGTGTACTCTTTGGATGGTGGTTTAGTCCCTGGGAGCTCTGGTTGGTTGGTATTGTTGTTCTTATGGGGTTGCAAACCCCTTTAGCTCCTTCAGTCCTTTTTCTAACTCCTCAATTGGGGACCCTGTTCTCAGTCCAATGGTTGGCTGTGACATCTGCCTCTGTATTTGTCATGCTCTGGCAGAACCTCTCAGAAGACATCTATATCAGGCTCCTGTCAGCTTGCTCTTCTTGGCATCAGCAATATTGTCTGGGTTTGGTGGCTCTGTGTATATTGCCTGGATCCCCAGGTGGGGCAGTCTCTGGATGGTCTTACCCTTCAGTCTCTGCTCCAAGCTTTGTCTCCGTATTTCCTCCCAGTAAAGAAGGACTGAAGCATCCACACTTTGGCTGTCCCTCTTCTTCAGCTTCATGTCGTCTTTAGATTGTATCTTCCATAATCTGAGCTTTTGGGTTAATATCCACTTATTAGTTAGAACATACCATGTGTGTTTTTTTTGTGTTTGGGTTACCTCACTCAGGATGGTATTTTCTAGTTCTGTCCATTTGTCTATGAATTTCATGAAATCATTGTTTTTAATAGCTGTGTAGTACTCCATTGGGATACTGACCCACGTGGTCCAAGGACAGCCTGGGTCTTCTGTCTCATGGTTCTAAGTCTTGAATTGGTACTTTCTTCCTTTTGGTGATGGAGATTGATTTGGGTCTCACTGTGTCAATTACCTTGTGCTCTGCTTTCAGATTAGTGTTTATCAGCTTTCCTCTGTGGGACTAGAATTATATCTGGAAATTAAAATTAAAAGTATTGGTATCTGTTGTTCATTATTTAAAAATTTTTATTTTCTTGATATATAAAACAAATCTAGTTCCCATAACATTTCTAAACCTTTTTACATTCTGCAATATTTTTTGTTTCTTATAAAAAATAAATTTGTTATCATGGAGACCAAGATGTGCTGTCTTTTCTGGTGTTTTCTCAACAAAATTTCCATGTTCCACTGGAAACAAGTATCCCTTCTATCACTATCAAAACTACATACCAAGAGAGCTCATGGGCAGCACCCCGCGAGCAAACTTGAGCCTCGGGACCACAGGTAAGACCAACTTTTCTGCTGCAAGAGATCTGCCTGGTGAACTCGGGACACACAGAGGCAGAATTCCTCTAGGACCGGGCACTTCCTGTGTTTACCGGGAGTCCCACACCCGCGGATCCCGGCCCGCAGCAGCTCTCTGCTCCCAGACCCCATGGGAGAGAGACCCCACCGCCTGGTCAGGTGGGCACTCCTGAGGCTGCAGAGCAGAAGAGACCACCAACACTGCCCACCCCTGCCCACATCCCTGGCCCAAGAGGAACCTGTATAAAGCCTCTGGGTTCCCGTGGGGGAGGGCCCAGGAGCGGCAGGATCCCTGCGCCTGAGACACTGCCGGAACCTGAAGGAACAGACCGGATAAACAGTTCTCTGCACCCAAATCCCATGGGAGGGAGAGCTAAACCTTCAGAGAGGCACACGCCTGGGAAACCAGAAGAGACTGCACTCTGCACACATCTCAGACGCCAGAGGAAAACACCAAACGCCATCTGGAACCCTGGTGCATTGAAGCTCCCGGAAACGGCGGCGCAGATCTTCCTGGTTGCTGCTGCCGCAGAGAGCTCGAGGGCAGCACCCTGCGAGCGAACTTGAGCCTCGGGACCACAGGTAAGACCAACTTTTCTGCTGCAAGTGACCTGCCTGGTGAACTCAAGACACAGGCCCACAGGAACAGCTGAAGACCTGTAAAGAGGAAAAACTACAAGCCTGAAAGCAGAACACTCTGTCCCCATAACTGGCTGAAAGAAAACAGGAAAACAGGTCTACAGCACTCCTGACACACAGGCTTATAGGACAGTCTAGCCACTGTCAGAAATAGCAGAACAAAGTAACACTAGAGATAATCTGATGGCGAGAGGCAAGCGCAGGAACCCAAGCAACAGAAACCAAGACTACATGGCACCATCAGAGCCCAATTCTCCCATCAAAACAAACATGGAATATCCAAACACACCAGAAAAGCAAGATCTAGTTTCAAAATCATATTTGATCATGATGCTGGAGGACTTCAAGAAAGACGTGAAGAACTCCCTTAGAGAACAAGTAGAAGCCTACAGAGAGGAATCGCAAAAATCCCTGAAAGAATTCCAGGAAATCATAAATAAACAAGTAGAAGCCCATAGAGAGGAGTCACAGAAATCCCTGAAAGAATTCCAGGAAATCATAAATAAACAAGTAGAAGCCCATAGAGAGGAGTCACAAAAATCCCTGAAAGAATTCCAGGAAAACACCATCAAACTGTTGAAGGAATTAAAAATGGAAATAGAAGCAATCAAGAAAGAACACATGGAAACAACCTTGGATATAGAAAACCAAAAGAAGAGACAAGGAGCTGTAGATATGAGCTTCACCAATAGAATACAAGAGATGGAAGAGAGAATCTCAGGAGCAGAAGATTCCATAGAAATCATTGACTCAACTGTCAAAGATAATGTAAAGCAGAGAACGCTACTGGTCCAAAACATACAGGAAATCCAGGACTCCATGAGAAGATCAAACCTAAGGATAATAGGTATAGAAGAGAGTGAAGATTCCCAGCTCAAAGGACCAGTAAATATCTTCAACAAAATCATAGAAGAAAACTTCCCTAACCTAAAAAAAGAGATACCCATAGGCATACAAGAAGCCTACAGAACTCCAAATAGATTGGACCAGAAAAGAAACACCTCCCGTCACATAATAGTCAAAACACCAAACGCACAAAATAAAGAAAGAATATTAAAAGCAGTAATGGAAAAAGGTCAAGTAACATATAAAGGGAGACCTATCAGAATCACACCAGACTTTTCGCCAGAAACTATGAAGGCCAGAAGATCCTGGACTGATGTCATACAGACCCTAAGAGAACACAAATGCCAGCCCAGGTTACTGTATCCTGCAAAACTCTCAATTAACATAGATGGAGAAACCAAGATATTCCATGACAAAACCAAATTTGCACAATATCTTTCTACAAATCCAGCACTACAAAGGATAATAAATGGTAAAGCCCAACATAAGGAGGCAAGCTATACCCTAGAAGAAGCAAGAAACTACTCGTCTTGGCAAAAAAACAAAGAAAAGAAAAGCACATAAACATAACCTCACATCCAAATATGAATATAACAGGAAGCAATGATCACTATTCCTTAATATCTCTCAACATCAATGGCCTCTACTCCCCAATAAAAAGACATAGATTAACAAACTGGATACACAATGAGGACCCTGCATTCTGCTGCCTACAGGAAGCACACCTCAGAGACAAAGACAGACATTACCTCAGAGTGAAAGGCTGGAAAACAACTTTCCAAGCAAATGGTCAGAAGAAGCAAGCTGGAGTAACAAATAAAATCAATTTTCAACTAAAAGTCATCAAAAAAGATAAGGAAGGACACTTCATATTCATCAAAGGAAAAATCCACCAAGATGAACTCTCAATCCTAAATAGCTATGCCCCAAATACAAGGGCACCTACATACATAAAAGAAACCTTATTAAAGCTCAAAACACAAATTGCACCTCACACATTAATAGTAGGAGATTTCACCACCCCACTCTCATCAATGGACAGATCATGGAAACAGAAATTAAACAGAGACGTAGACAGACTAAGAGAAGTCATGAGCCAAATGGACTTAACAGATATTTATAGAACATTCTATCCTAAAGCAAAAGGATATACCTTCTTCTCAGCTCCTCATGGTACTTTCTCCAAAATTGACCATATAATTGGTCAAAAAACAGGCCTCAACAGGTACAGAAAGATAGAAATAATCCCATGCGTGCTATCAGACCACCACGGCCTAAAACTGGTCTTCAATAACAATAAGGGAAGAATGCCCACATATACGTGGAAATTGAACAATGCTCTACTCAATGATAACCTGGTCAAGGAAGAAATAAAGAAAGAAATTAAAGACTTTTTAGAATTTAATGAAAATGAAGGTACAACATACCCAAACTTATGTGACACAATGAAAGCTGTGTTAAGAGGAAAACTCATAGTGCTGAGTGCCTGCAGAAAGAAACAGGAAAGAGCATATGTCACCAGCTTGACAGCACACCTCAAAGCTCTAGAACAAAAAGAAGCAAACACACCCAGGAGGAGTAGAAGGCAGGAAATAATCAAACTCAGAGCTGAAATCAACCAAGTAGAAACAAAAAGGACCGTTGAAAGAATCAACAGAACCAAAAGTTGGTTCTTTGAGAAAATCAACAAGATAGATAAACCCTTAGCCAGACTAACGAGAGGACACAGAGAGTGTGTCCAAATTAACAGAATCAGAAATGAAGAGGGAGACATAACTACAGATTCAGAGGAAATTCAAAAAATCATCAGATCTTACTATAAAAACCTATATTCAACAAAACTTGAAAATCTGCAGGAAATGGACAATTTCCTAGACAGATACCAGGTACCGAAGTTAAATCAGGAACAGATAAACCAGTTAAACAACCCCATAACTCCTAAGGAAATAGAAGCAGTCATTAAAGGTCTCCCAACCAAAAAGAGCCCAGGTCCAGACGGGTTTAGTGCAGAATTCTATCAGACCTTCATAGAAGACCTCATACCAATATTATCCAAACTATTCCACAAAATTGAAACAGATGGAGCACTACCGAATTCCTTCTATGAAGCCACAATTACTCTTATACCTAAACCACACAAAGACCCAACAAAGAAAGAGAACTTCAGACCAATTTCCCTTATGAATATCGATGCAAAAATACTCAATAAAATTCTGGCAAACCGAATCCAAGAGCACATCAAAACAATCATCCACCATGATCAAGTAGGCTTCATCCCAGGCATGCAGGGATGGTTTAATATATGGAGAACCATCAACATGATCCATTATATAAACAAACTGAAAGAACAAAACCACATGATCATTTCATTAGATGCTGAGAGAGCATTTGACAAAATTCAACACCCCTTCATGATAAAAGTCCTGGAAAGAATAGGAATTCAAGGCCCATACCTAAACATAGTAAAAGCCATATACAGCAAACCAGTTGCTAACATTAAACTAAATGGAGAGAAACTTGAAGCAATCCCACTAAAATCAGGCACTAGACAAGGCTGCCCACTCTCTCCCTACTTATTCAATATAGTTCTTGAAGTTCTAGCCAGAGCAATCAGACAACAAAAGGAGGTCAAGGGGATACAGATCGGAAAAGAAGAAGTCAAAATATCACTATTTGCAGATGATATGATAGTATATTTAAGTGATCCCAAAAGTTCCACCAGAGAACTACTAAAGCTGATAAACAACTTCAGCAAAATGGCTGGGTATAAAATTAACTCAAATAAATCAGTAGCCTTCCTCTACACAAAAGAGAAACAAGCCGAGAAAGAAATTAGGGAAACGACACCCTTCATAATAGACCCAAATAATATTAAGTACCTCGGTGTGACTTTAACCAAGCAAGTAAAAGATTTGTACAATAAGAACTTCAAGACGGTGAAGAAAGAAATTGAAGAAGACCTCAGAAGATGGAAAGATCTCCCATGCTCATGGATTGGCAGGATTAATATAGTAAAAATGGCCATTCTACCAAAAGCGATCTACAGATTCAATGCAATCCCCATCAAAATACCAATCCAATTCTTCAAAGAGTTAGACAGAACAATTTGCAAATTCATCTGGAATAACAAAAAACCCAGGATAGCTAAAACTATCCTCAACAATAAAAGGACTTCAGGGGGAATCACTATCCCTGAACTCAAGCAGTATTACAGAGCAATAGTGATAAAAACTGCATGGTATTGGTACAGAGACAGACAGATAGACCAAGGGAATAGAATTGAAGACCCAGAAATGAACCCACACACCTATGGTCACTTGATTTTTGACAAAGGAGCCAAAACCATCCAATGGAAAAAAGATAGCATTTTCAGCAAATGGTGCTTGTTCAACTGGAGGTCAACATGTAGAAGAATGCAGATCGATCCATGCTTATCACCCTGTACAAAGCTTAAGTCCAAGTGGATCAAGGACCTCTACATCAAATCAGACACACTCAAACTAATAGAAGAAAAACTAGGGAAGCATCTGGAACACATGGGCACTGGAAAAAATTTCCTGAACAAAACACCAATGGCTTATGCTCTAAGATCAAGAATCGACAAATGGGATCTCATAAAACTGCAAAGCTTCTGTAAGGCAAAGGACACTGTGGTTAGGACAAAACGGCAATCAACAGATTGGGAAAAGATCTTTACCAATCCTACAACAGATAGAGGCCTTATATCCAAAATATACAAAGAACTCAAGAAGTTAGACCACAGGGAGACAAATAACCCTATTAAAAATGGGGTTCAGAGCTAAACAAAGAATTCACAGCTGAGGAATGCCGAATGGCTGAGAAACACCTAAAGAAATGTTCAACATCTTTAGTCATAAGGGAAATGCAAATCAAAACAACCCTGAGATTTCACCTCACACCAGTGCGATTGGCTAAGATCAAAAACTCAGGTGACAGCAAATGCTGGCGAGGATGCGGAGAATGAGGAACACTCCTCCATTGTTGGTGGGGTTGCAGACTGGTACAACCATTCTGGAAATCAGTCTGGAGGTTCCTCAGAAAATTGGACATTGAACTGCCTGAGGATCCAGCTATACCTCTCTTGGGCATATACCCACAAGATGCCCCAACGTATAAAGAAGACACGTGCTCCACTATGTTCATCGCAGCCTTATTTATAATAGCCAGAAGCTGGAAAGAACCCAGATGCCCTTCAACAGAGGAATGGATACAGAAAATGTGGTACATCTACACAATGGAATATTACTCAGCTATCAAAAACAATGACTTTATGAAATTCGTAGGCAAATGGTTGGAACTGGAAAATATCATCCTGAGTGAGCTAACCCAATCACAGAAAGACATAAATGGTATGCACTCATTGATAAGTGGCTATTAGCCCAAATGCTTGAATTACCCTAGATGCCTAGAACAAATGAAACTCAAGACGGATGATCAAAATGTGAATGCTTCACTCCTTCTTTAAAAGGGCCACAAGAATACCCTTGGCAGGGAAGAGAGAGGCAAAGATTAAAACAGACACTGAAGGAACACCCATTCAGAGCCTGCCCCACATGTGGCCCATACATATACAGCCACCCAATTAGACAAGATGGATGAAGCAAAGAAGTGCAGACCGACAGGAGCCGGATGTAGTTCTCTCCTGAGAGACACAGCCAGAATACAGCAAATACAGAGGCGAATGCCAGCAGCAAACCACTGAACTGAGAATAGGGCCCCTGTTGAAGGAATCAGAGAAAGAACTGGAAGAGCTTGAAGGGGCTCGAGACCCCATATGTATAACAATGCCAAGCAACCAGAGCTTCCAGGGACTAAGCCACTACCTAAAGACTATACATGGAATGACCCTGGACTCTGACCTCATAGGTAGCAATGAATATCCTAGTAAGAGCACCAGTGGAAGGGGAAGCCCTGGATCCTGCTAAGACTGAACCCCCAGTGAACTAGACTGTTGGGGGGAGGGCGGCAATGGAGGGAGGGTGGGAAGGCGAACACCCATAAGGAAGGGGAGGGGGGAGGTGGATGTTTGCCTGGAAACCGGGAAAGGGAATAACACTTGAAATGTATATAAGAAATACTCAAGTTAAGAAAAAAAAACAAAAAATAAACAAACAAAAAAAACTACATACTAGGAGACATTTTGGCTTCTAGCTTGGAAGTAGAGTGTATCCTGACGCTAGCTCTCTATGGCAATATGACCAGCAAGATGCCTGCTGGGCTCTTTTCAGCTCAGATCCAACTGGAAGCTCCTTTTGGGACAAGCATTGTGAATAACGTCATGAGTTGGGCAGGGGATGTGGTTGTCTGAGTGGTGAAGAGCAAACCCAAATACTGAAAAGCACCTCCTATGGGAAAGGAGTCCTTTTACCAGTAATGTTTTCTGAGAAGCAGGTCGGTTCACTATGCCTGGCCTTGAGGACTTTTTTTTCCACGTGGAAAGGTTTAATGAGAGAAGAAGAGGAGAAGAGGAGAAAGAGGAGAGGAGTAAAGGTTGGCTCTGAGCATGTGGAGGAAAGGGGGGGACAGGAATGGGGAGAGAAGGTACAAAGGGGAAGAGGGGAAGAGCAAGAGAAGAGAAGAGAAGAGAAGAGAAGAGAAGAGACGAGACGAGACGAGACGAGAAGAGAAGAGAAGAGAAGAGAAGAGAAGAGAAGAGACGAGACGAGACGAGACGAGAAGAGAAGAGAAGAGAAGAGAAGAGAGCTTTGAGGACTTTTATAGAGAGGAAAAAACACATTGAAATTCCCGTTGAGTTTCACCCTTGAATTGGACATTTGATGTCCTGTTCTATAACAGATAAAAACAAAACAAAACACCCCCCCCCAAAAAAACCAAAACCAGCCACATGAAGTCAAATGCAGAGTGGGTGGAGAGAGTACTGAGCAGGCCCCTAAGCCCGGAAGCATTGGAAGGCAGGAAAAAAAGATGAGGAGGAGGCATGTGGCCAGTAGATGGAGAAATTTGAGGCATTCTTAACTGATAGAAAGCAGGTATAATGAGATTTATGGGGCAAATGTCATAGGAAATCATCCTCAACAGAGTGTAGTCAAAAAAGACAAAGCCTGAGAATGGCAAGCTTAACATTAGCAGGAGGAGAAGGGCTCTAGAAGCCTACTAAGGCCTCTTCTGCTCTTCCTGTGTGGTTTATCAGTGATATTTGAGCAAGATCAAGAATCCCTAAATCTTCATCAGCTGTCTTTTTCCTACAGGCAGAAAAATGCAGGCAAGGTCGGAAAAATCCCATTGCTTATTTCCATAGAAACAGAAGCTCTCAGTTTCTAAGCTAGAGGGTTCCCGGTAGAAATTGAACAAAAAATAAGTAATTTCCTGGGCTCTACTCCAGACTTTCCGAATCAGAATCTTCATGATTCTACACATCTGCATTTTCAGAAGTTGCCAGAGAAGGCCCATGCATTTGGGGTCGAAGGTTATTGCTGGAAGACATTTTCTCCAAACTCCAGTTTAGCTTTTGAGTGAGTGGGTTCCGCTGAGGTGTATTTAACAGTTATTTAAAAGAATGGTGGAGAGAATGAAGACTATAGGCAACTTTCCAGAGCTGATGACAGATATTATCTTCTGACCCAAAGAAGAAGGGATAAAGAAAGAACCTATATGTGGGTACTTTTCATTAAGACTTCTGGACTCCAATTGTAAAGACATTTAGAGCAATCCAAGAGTCCTCAGACTTAGTTCGGATGTCGTTTGGTGGTTATACAAACCACTTTCATGGAAGGAGGCACTTCAGAACCTTTATGCTTACTGCTTGTGGTGTGTGCCTTGGTTTCCCTCTGGAGGTAGGAAATCTAATTAGGAGAGTTAAATGAGCTAGTGTGTAGGAAATTCTTATTTGCTGGTACCGAGTGCTCAGCACATTTTTCTTATTGTTACTCCACAAAAGTATGCTTAGGCGATTAGATGTTTTTATTATGCAAGGAGCACAATGGGCTTCATGGCTCTAGGGAGAGGGATCCCCATCACAACTTAAGCTGTTTTGTTGTTTCTATTGTGACTGTGCCTCTAGAATGTGTCTTAGATTCAAGGGGCGCTGCATTGGATGCTTCCTGTGATCCTATCCAGGAGGATATTAAAGATGCTTCAGGTGGACCTGTATAGATGGGATAGTATATTCTAAATATAATCAACTATTTTTAGCTTCTAGTTCTGAACATAAAATATGAACGTGAAGGCTGAAAGCAAGAGCGTGGCTTCCTGAGGTTCCCTGCTCACACCTAGGAAGCATCTGAGACCCCAGAGGAACCTGGCTCAGTTCCAAAGGGTGAGCCAGAGAGCCTCATTTCTGGCATGCAGTCTGTAGCCAGATTGATGGAGCACTGTGGGAGTTTGGGAACAATCCCGGGAACTTGGCAGCCTGAATGTACTTCAGTGACCTTCTTGAAACTGATGTTTTGCTGAGCTCCCTGCTCATCTCCACTCCTTTCACCTACAAAGCTCAAGTAGGTAGCTTCAAAATGTACTGTGTGCATAGAAGACCTTTAGTCTTAAAGTTTACAGTCCTCCACATAAGTAGAGAAAAGTAGGTAATACTTCTAGGAATCAAAGGAAGTCATAGGATTTGCTGGGACTGTTTTTCAGTTCTCTGCCCCCCCCAAAGTATTTCAGTGAAATTATGATGCCATTCATGGGTTGGGCCAATGTTTGAATTATCGGTGTTATCACTGATATCCCATCTAGAGGTAAGTTGGAGAGTTCTTCTGAGAGACTGGAGAATGTGCTAGAAGCAAAAGAGGCTGAAAATCTGAGAACTACCAGGAACCAGGTGTTAAAAATGAAAAGTGAAGCATTAATTTGTAAATTGGTACGTTCAGCAAGGATCTCAGAGGCAGGTTGCTGAGAGTGAGGATGGAGTTCAAATAACACTGGACTCCGTGCTCCTCATGCTTGCTATGGTGCTCTCAGCTGTGTGTGTGTGTGTGTGAACAAAATTCCATTTTTCAGTACACACACACACACACACACACACACACACACACACACACACACACACTGCCTTCCTTAATGACCAAATGGTTTTTTTAAAAAAGGAGCAAGGCAATACTGTCCTCTATACATGACAAGTTCATTTCATGTCTGGAGTTTATTCAATAGCCGGTGACTGTGCTACAAGTTTTTGGAGTGAATCGTGAAAGGTCATGGTTATGAACACTCAGCCTCCTACCGGTTTCCAGGTACTGTGCTAGGCAAAAAATACACAGCACAAGAGATTTTCCCTTGAGAAACTCAGTTTCACAAAGTGAATGACACTTTTACTTCCCACTTAATAAACATGTGTTTTCCAGGTAAAGGAAGAGACAATGTTCTGAGAAAATGAAATTTTATGCTCTCAAATTCAGCTGCAAAGAATATCTAACATAATTTGTTTGCAATTGTGAGAAAAGATAGTGGAAAACTTGTTTATAAGGTAGACAGACTTGGGACAATACTACATCATGTTGGGACTGAGAAATAGCAATGAGACTTTCAGTAGTCTCAGGTTTGGCAATAACAATTTTGAGTATGCATACAGAAAATGGGATGGAGTTGTGAATGAACACTAGAGAGGAAAGACATGTGATGGAACCATCTTCTTGTCCCTGTTCGGAATGACGAAACTTGGCATAAATCTAGAATAGTCAGGGGACAACTAGCGAGGTTTGAGGGTCACTAGAGTCTGTTTAACTTGAAATCCAGAGAATTTGGTGACTAGTCTGATGTGGGAGACCTTGAAGATTCTGAAATTTCTGACTTTGGGTGGATGTTGCTTATCTTGGACCAGAAGAAGGCAAGGTCCTACTACACAGCCCAGGTTGACTTTAAACCCATAATCCCTCTGCCTCAGCTCCTGAGCAGCTGGGATCACAAACATAGGTCATCGTGACTGCTAGCCTTTTGTTCTTTCCCCCTTTCCACTATAGCTATGTTCTTTTAGTTCAAGTAACCAAACCTTTTCCTCTGGAAATTCTTTTCATTATTTATAACATAATGAAATCATTTTTTGCTTTTAAAATTGACGTGTGATTTAAAAATATTAAAGTGTTGCAGAATAAGTGGAAAGTTGGTTCATAAAATCGCTCTGTGATCTATCCATCAGTTTTGGATAACCGAGTATATTACTATCTTTTTTTTTCTTTTGATATATTTTTCTCTTTGAAGTGGATTCAAAATTGTGTCCAAACAATTTGTTTTTCTTTTTCTTCAATCCTCTGGAGTTGTTCAGATTTTGGAGAAAACTCTTTGACCCATGATTTCCAGGAGAACTGTCATTTGTGTATAGTTTGTGGGAAGGTAACATAGTTCTCCTTCCATTAGGCTACTGTTAGTTGGCCCAATAGTGAACATCTTCCAGAGAAATGCTTTCTGTCTACAGCAGGCCTGCCGAAGCAAACCAAGACCAACTCTACTTACTTGAATGCATGGGAAGGGGTTCTTGACTATGTTATTATTTTTTCATCAATCATTTTATTAGTTTACATTTCAAATGATATCCCCCTTCTCAGTTATCACTCCACAACCACTCCATCCATTCTCCCTTTCATCCTCCCCTTTGCCTTTATGAGGGTGCTCCTCCACCCATGCACCCACTCCTGCCTCACCCCTCTAGCATCCCCCTACTCTAGGGCATGAAACCTCCACAGGACCAAGGGCCTCATTCCTCCCACTGATGTCAGATAAGGCCATCCTCTGTTTCATATATACATATATACATATACATATACTGGAGCCATGGGTCCTGCCATATACACTCTTTGGTTGGTGGTTTAGTCTCTGGGAGCTCTGGGTGGTCCAGTTAGTTGATATTTTTCTTACTATGGGGCTGCAGTCCCCTTCAGCTTCTTCAGTCCCTAGCTCTTCCATTGGGGTCCCTGGGCTCAGTCTGAAGGTTGTTTGTGAGTATCTGCATATGTATTGGTCAGGTATTGGTAGAACCTCTCAGGGAGCAGTCATACCAGGCCTCTGTCAGCAAGTGATTCTTGGCATCAGCAATAGTGTCTGGGTTTGATGTCTGCAGATGGGATGAATCCCTAGGTGGGGCAGTCTCTGGATGGCCTATCCATCAGTCTCTGTTCCATTTTTTTGTCCTTGTCTTTCTTTTGAAGAGGAACAGTATCTGTGTTAACAATTTTGAGATGCATGGGTGGCACCATTTCTCAACCAGGGGCCGTGCCTATCTACTGGAGGTGGTTTCTACTAGTTCTATGTCCTCTGTTGTTGTGTATTTCAGCTAAATTCATCCCTGTTGAGTCCTGGAAGCCTCTCACTTCCCTAGAGTCTTGAACTTTCTAATGGCTACCCCCAGTTCCTCATCCCCCACTGCTACATATTTTTATTTGATTTCTTGATCCTCTGTATTTCTCTCCTGTCCCTCATAATACCTGATCGTGCTCCCTTTTTCCCCTCCTCCCTCCTCCCTCCACCTCCCATGATTTTTTTGTTCCACTTTCTATGTATGATTGAAGTATCCACAATTTGGTCTTCCTTCTTCTTAAGTTCCACATGGTTTGTGGGTTGAATCATGAGTATTCTGTGCTTTGGGGCTGATACTCTTATTAGTGAGTACTTATTATGTGTGTTCTTTTGTGTCTGGGTTACCTCACTCAGGATGATATTTTCTAGTTCCATCCATTTGCCTTTGAATTTCATGAAGTCATTGTTTTTAATATCCTAGCAGTACTCCATTGTGTAACTGTATCATATTTTCTGTATCCATTCTTCTGTCGAGGGACATCTGAGTTGTTTCCAGCTTCTGGCTATCATAAATAAGGCTGTGTAATGTGGGTTTAATCCCTGGACATATGGCTGAAGGAGTCAGCAACCAAAGAGGTATTGATTCTGAGTGTGTATTAAAATCTTATTCACAGCAGTCCACTTTGTGGATCAGCTAGATGTGTGTCAACAAAGGAATGGATAGAGACAATGTGTTATTCAGATACATAAATCATCTCAGTTTGGGGGACAAGATTGATTGGAGGTCATTATGTTACGTGAAATGAATAAATGACTCAGAGAACTACCATGTTTTCTTTCTGTGTAAGACATACCTTTATATTTACTTATTGTAACATCATACATATATGTATGAATTATCCTAATGAAACCGATTGCTTATGCAATAAATACATACTAATTGAAAAAGGGAAGTGAACCCCTCAAAAGAAAAGAAATCATGTCTGTTTAGAAAACTGGAATACTTAAGCTAGATTGTGGACACAATGAGCTGCCAAGGAAGATAACTTGTACTTGTAGGTTTCCAAACTCCCCAGTTATGACTGTTATGTTTGTGCTGGGTGGAGGAGGCTGTATATTACCTGGCACAATGCACTTAGTTTGGTTAAAAACTGGCATTTGGGGCACTAGCACAGGAAGATCGCGTTTTGCCATGAAGTTGGTAAAAGTGGCCAGAGGGTGAGACAAAGCTCTGCGTCAGAGTACAAGGGCATTTTTGACAAAAGGTCTGCATGAGCTTTCTGGAAAAGACACTCTTAACATGGACATTAATGGGGAGCTTATTGAATTATCTTATGCAATTATTTCATCAGAAAAATTTCAAGCAGCATACTTTCTATTAGTGTCTACATTGAAGACCAGGGAAGCCTTACTGGTGAGCAGATCTGGGTCATTATTTTTCAATATGCTGCTTAATTTATGCACTTTCCCTATTGATAAAATTGTCTCAAGTTCGTCCCTTATGGGCTCAGTCCTAAAAATCACTAGTCTGTAGGGATGCTTTCTTCAGGAAGAAACAAGAAACATTTTTTTTCCCACATGAGATTTGCCGGCTCCATCCCCTAATTGCTACCAATGAGCCTCTCCTGTTCTAATAGGCTAGCGGTCCCTGGCTGCTGCTGATTTTTGCCCTTAGGGAATATTGACAATGTCTGGAGACATTTTTGATAGTTACAAGTCAGAAGGAATTGCTACTGGCTTTTAGTGGATAGATCGAGATATAAACAAGGTCTTAGTACAGAACCACCCAAGCTCAAGCTGTCAACAGTGCCAAGGCTGAGACGCCCACTGATGGACTGTGACTGGCCACTGGCCACACCATAGTTTCCTAATATTTTAAAAATATCGGCCTTGCTGTAGTGGAACTCTTTTCCTGCACTGGTTTGTACTTACTCTTCTCATATAGTATTGAACAGAGAGAATCAGCTGGAAAAGATAACCGTGAGAAAATATATATCACTCGGAGGGTAGAGATATGAAATTGGGATACCAGCGGCCGTCTTGCAGAATGCCGGAGGATTGAGATGCTGCTGGGCGTGGCTGTAATAGAGACGCTTATATGCAAATACATGAAGGCACAGTATCATTAGTGATGAGCAGAATGATTTATATTTTTTAAATAAATATGCATTTTATCTTATGTGTGTGAATGTTTTGCTGGAATGCATGTATGTGCACCACATGCATGCTAGGTGCCTGTGGATGTCAGCATGTCAGAAGATGGTGTCAGAATTAGAGTTACAGGCGATTTTGAGCCGCTGTGGGTATTGGGAATCAAATCCTAATCCTTTGGAAGAATAACAGATGCTCTTGACTGATGAATTATCTCCCTAGACTTGAGTGTTAAGATTATTAAACAAGAATCCCTACAGTAAATATCCTTGAACACACACACACACACACACACACACACACACACACACACACACACACACTGACACACACATATCACTGGGTCTAGGTTAGTTGAGACTGCTGGTCTTCCTATGGGATCGTCATCCTCATCATCTTCTTCCTGCCACTCCCTAATTCAACTGTAAGTGATCTCCGACTTCAGTCCATTGGTTGGGTGTAAGTATCTGCGTCTGTCTCAGTCAGCTGTTTGTTGGGCCTCTTGGAGGGGTACATGTAGTGTTCATCAGTAAATGTTTTCAAGTCAGCACCACGACAAAAGGTATTTCAATTAAAATTGTTCGTGGATTGGGGATATAGTTCAGTGACAGCATTTGTCTAATATGCATAATAATAATAGCATTGGAAAGAAAGAGGAAAAGAAGAATGGCAAGAGGAAGAAGGGGGAGAAGGGTCTCAAGATTTTAGGGGTCATGGTGGTCCAGACCTGTAATCCAAGCAAATGAGGTTGAAGAAAGAGGATCTTGAGTTTTGAGGCTAGCTTGGGGAAAATAATGAGACTTTGTCTCAAAGAAAAATAAAAGACATTGCAGTATTTCCCTTTGGAACAAACACATCAGTCTATAATTTAACAGTGATTAGAAGATGTTGTTCTCCAAATCTATTGCCACACCAGGTTGTATTCACGTGTGTGTGTGTGTGTGTGTGTGTGTGTGTGTGTGTGTGTGTGTGTTTCAGGGAATTGAACCCAGGATTCTACACTCAGAAAATGCTCTGCTAGTGACCCCACACATGCTCAGGCCCAGCTCTACTCAAGACTCAGCAGATACTCAGTATCTGTTCTACGCCGTTCCCTTACTCATGCTCAAGTGGCCTTCCCAGCAGTCCATTTTCCAGCCCATAGATTTTCAGAGTTTTCAGCCTGAGCAGAGCTCATGTCACATTTTTAACTTCTCATTTTTTCAATCACAAGTGAGGGCTGAGTACCACATCTTTACTGTTGATTTATATTTTTTATTTTGTAAGTTGCCTTATAATTTTTAATTTGTGAATTCTTACTTTTTAATTTTTTTATGTATATGAGTGTTTTTCTACATGTAAGCATGTATAACCAGTGCATGTGTGGTACCCATGGAAACAAGAAAATGGTGTTGTATTCCCTGGAGCTAGAGTTATGAATAATTGTGAACACAATTGTGTATGTGCTGGGAACTGGACCCACATCATCTGCAAAAGCAGTAAGTGTTTTTACCTGCTCGGATGTCTCCTATCCCTTTATAGTTTATATTTTACTGTTGACTTGTAATCAATCTTTACCTGATATATTTGTTCTTTATTATGTATGCTGCAATAATTTCCAAAATTTTATTTGATTTTGTTTATTTTGTATGTGTGCATTTATGAGTGTGAATACAGAGTGCATGTGTAAAGTCAGATGACAATCCAGGTGTTGGTCCTTGTCATTATCTTTGGGAATGGTTGACCCTGTGAGATTTCCTCCTTCCAAGTGAACATGGCTATTGGTGTTGTCATTGTTTGGCTGTCTGTCTGGAAGCTACATTGTTGAGATATGGCAGGTCAAATTTCCCTATCATTTCTAGGAAACATAATCTTACAACAGTTTTCTTGGTCTCCTGGTTCTTCTATTTTTTCTTCTTTCCTCTTATACTTTATATCCCAACCACAGTTTTTCCCCCTCCACTCCCCCAAGTTTCCCTCTATCCTCTCTTCTTTCACAGGTACACTCCTCCCTATTTTTCTGCAGAAAATAGCAGGCCTCCCAGGGATATCAACCAAACATAGCATAACAAATTACAATAAGACTAGGCACAAATCCTTATGTGAAGGCTGCACAAGGCAACCAAGTAGGAGGAAAAAAGTCCCAAGAGCAGCCAAAAGATTCAGAGACACCCCAACTCCCACTGTTAAGAGTCCCACAAAGCACCACGCCATACAACCATAACATATATGGAGAGGACATGGATCAGACCCATCCAGGCTTCCTGATTATTGTTTCAGTCTCTATGAGCCCTACGTATTTGATTCTGAAGGCCTTGTTCTCATGGTGTCTTTGATACCTCTGGCTCCTCTAATCCTTCTTTACCCTCTTCTGAAGGGTTCCCTAAGCTCAACCTAATGTTTGGCTTTCTGTCTCCATATATATACTGCAAAAAGAAGTTTCTTTGATGAGAAGTGGTTATCTGTAGATATAAGGAAAAATATTTGGACTGCAGTTAGAGATTATGCTGGTCCTCTAAGCGGGGGCAGATGCTCTTTTCTAAATCCTCAGTAGACCTGGGTCATTCCCTAGGTTTCCAATATTAGGTAAAATGTTCCTCCTATTGAACAGGCCTTAACAAGCAGAGAGCTGTTGGTTACTATCAAGATATGAGTGCCACTACCGCACCTTTAGTGTCTTACAGGGCTGGTCATTCTTGCATTTCTTTCCATAGGTCCTGGAGATCTGATCTCATGTCCCATGTTTGTGAGATAAGCACTTTTACATACTGCCCATGCATTGGGAGAATGCAAACACTTTTAAAGCTCTCATCATCACATATTTTTTCAAACTTTAATTTTGCTTCCTCCTTATGAAAGATAATAACACATAGGCTTATTTTATTCTAGGATTAAATGCATTTTACTTCCTAAGACTCTAATTCACATGCTTTTGAGTTGTGCAAGGGTTCCTTCTCCCTAGTTGCTAAGTTCTTTGGTTTCCCACCCACACCCATTCGCTCCTGAATGTCTCCAAATTCATCTGTGTCAGATCCTTGGACTGCACTCCCTCTTTCACCCCCGGCTTCCCCACCTTGGCCAAGAACTTACTATTTTTTGAACCCACATTTACCACAACAGCCTCTCAATTGGTTTCTCTGATTCCATCTAGACTCAGTCCCACATGTTGCCCAGTAACTTTTTAGGCAGAGCTGCTGGGGCTTTTCCAGGAAAATATTTGATCTTAGCAGAGTCATTTAAATTCCCTCTCTAATTATTCATAAAAATACTAGCTGAATCAGTTTAACTGTTCCACACAGTGTCATTCTGAACTTCTCAAATTAAATTTAAACCCTATAAGGACCCCGTGCTTCAAATTGGTACTATCTTGTCTTCAGTCTTCTGGTTTTAGACACAAGGAACCATGGGCCTTAAATGGCTCCCCGAGAATAAGGAGCCGCTGTGAGATTGGTATGATGTCCCTGCATGAGTCACACATTGTAGCTTGCTGCATTCCAGCTTCTCTCAAGTCCCCAAGCTTCCTTACAGGTAAGGTTTGGGACACACAAGATTTTAGTTTGTTTTGTCACTGATATATATGATATATGATGTGATATGACCAAGATGAAGCCCAGGGAGCCAACATCCAGTCAATCCATTGTACTGTTTCCTTCTACTATGATAACATGGTACAGAGAACATATCCAGTCTATCCTGTCTCCTGTGAACTATAACAAGAAACTTCTGGGACCAGAGCTGCAGACAACTCCCAGAGGACTCAGTTAGAGTAAGAACCAAATCAGACACATCATTTGCTTCAATAAAGCAACTCAATCAGACTCTCAGGAGAGCCTCAGGAGCTGTCAGATTTCTTAAAGGCTGGGATCTAATCTGTCCTGTCCCTTCAGCCATACTTTAGTGGTCAAGGAAGACACAGGTCAGCCCAGATTCAACACGTAGTCGATGAGGATGAGGACCATGGGATTTTTGGTTCTCTTTCATCTCTCACAATTTGCCTTTGAGACACAAACATATCCCTCCCATATAAAAATCCATCCTGCATCTTTCAAGACCACCAAGGCCCTACCTCTTCGTGGAACAGACTCAAGTCCAGTGGCACCCACTTAAACCAGGAAGCGTTGCCTAACACCATTCAGATGTGGCAACTGTATCGTTCCCTTGGTCTGAAGACCTCTGAATTAAAGTGCTGAGTGATCCATCTCCCACAAACCCAGCTAATGTATAATACAGAAACAAAGACAACCACGGTGGACACTTGGAAGGGAAAATGGGCACGGCATTTACTAGAAATGCTACAGCCAAGTCAGGAGCATGAGACTGCTTGCTAGATGTGGGTCCATCTTACTTCCTGGTGCTGATTTCTCTGTGGCTCTTAGTTTCTTGCTCTGATACCGTCCCATCCATGGGAAGCACATCAGTTATGTGCACAAATATTAATCCTAATTTTTGTAGCTCTAAATATCTCTTTTCATTTTCTCTTAAAAAATTAAAGTGTGTGTGTGTTTTGCAGTATGTGAACATGTGTGTGTAGGTACTCTGTGTGAACTCATATATGGACATGTAGTGGGAAGGAGCCATACTAAGTACCTAACACTGATCACTCTCTACCAAGATCCCTTGAGATACTCTTTCACTAAATCCGAGCTCAGTGGATGCTCATAAGCCTGAGTTTCCCCTGTCTCCCTCCACCTTCCATTCTCTACCACAAGCACTGGGGTTATCAGTTGGTAAGCATATCTGACTTTTATGTGACTGCTGGGGATTTGAACTCAGGCCCTCATGCTTGTGCAGCAGATGCTCTTACACACTGAGTGACCTCTCTAAGTCAATGTTTTCATTTTGTAGTATTCTCTCTCTTTGCAGGGTGTTCTGATACTTCTAACAGTTCAGTCAAATACTATGTGAATTCCCAGTGAATCTAGCAAGGCTCACTCCCCTTGGAAAAAAGCAGTATCCCTAAATGTCATCACAGCCCTCTCTGCTTTCTTTTAGAGTTAGAAGGCTGTAGGGCAACAAACTGAAAATGCCTAGAGTCCTTTTAGCATAGTAGAAAGTAGTGCCCCAACTATTTCTGAAGTATTAACAAAATGTCCAGTAGCATCCTCCGAAACTCTTTGCCCATGGGCCCTTTCTTGTGATGAGATTCTTTTTTTACTATTTAAATGTCTCAGAATACAGAATCATCTTATTTTTAAAGTTACAAGTCTTGTTCCCCCAAATTCTCAGTGAAGCTGGAAGCGAGGTTCCTTTTCTGTGGCTCATCTTATCTCTTTGCACGTTCTTACATGTAGCTAAATAAAACCAACTTGACTTGTGCTTTTGCCATTATTCCGGGGAATCTCCTTAGCTGGGTCTATAAATTCATCACGCACATTTTCCACATCACCTCAGTCAAAAATGGTAGCTCTAAAGAGACAGCTTCTTTCTCCTGTGTTTTGAATAAGTTCCTCTCAAGGAACCAAGCCTTCTGGAGACTTTGAAGCTCTCCACAGATCTCAGTTCTCTTCAGGTCTCAGTTCTCCTCTGTGGACTGCAGCTGCCAGGTAAGTTCCCAATTGTGTCCTGGTCTGTGGCTGGTGTATTACAAACCACTACAAACTCACAGACAGAAAACAACCACTGATCTCTGCTCTACACTGTTTGGAGAGGTCCAAATGCCCTGGGCTGTGTGTGGAAGGACATCGTATTGCATTCTCTTTTTCTTTAGTCACTTGCCCGAAAGCCATAAGCAGAAGAGGGCAGTCCTGTCAGAACATGCAAGCAACTTGTGGAGAGACCTAAGGGGCAGGAAACTAAAGCTGCCTCAGGGGAAGGCAGTCCTATCAGATGTTCAGGCAGCCTGTGGAGAGGGCCATGTTTTGGAACTGAAGTTACCAAAACTCACGTGAGTCTGGGTAGACATTTTGAGGCCTGCATGCAGTTAGGCGAGTGAGTTCACAGTGCCTTAGCTAAGCTTATTATTATGACCACAGCCCTGGGCCACATGTGCATTACTACCTCATGAGAAACAGGACAAATCAGCCAGCCACTCCTAGATCCCTGATGGGAGAAAACAGATGAGAACCTGGGTTCAATTTCTAGCAAACACACACACACACACACACACACACACACACACACACACACACACACACACACACACACACACTCCTGCTAAACTACCAGATTCAAAGTAATGCAGCAATGAATCATATTATTCCTCTTTTTCTCATAATGTAAAATGTTGGATATATTATCGTTCTCTGGGTCAAGAGTTACTGTATTTAGCCCTGGTTATGGTGTGTTTTTTTTCCAAATGCCATGGTTAGATTTCAAGGTTGACTATGTTTTATGTTATGTATATAAGAGAGGAAAATGGACATTCACAAAGAGAGTGCAGTGTGGGGTATGTCAACATTTACAACCCAGTATCAGCTAGTCCTTGTTCTTGGAGTAGATTGTACATCACTCCTCAGATACTTGATAGAGGATGCAATTTTCCTGGGCCAGTGAATTGTGAAGAGAATTGAAGGTGTGCCGTTTTGATAGAAGTATCACAGCCACATCTGAGCACTTGGCTTTCCCCTTTCCCCTTTGCTTTGAGAGCAGCTGTTCCACATAACGACTGTGTCCTTATCCTTGAACCTGAAGTAAACATGCATGCAGTGCCAAGTTTTTCATAGGCCTGGGATGTGGGAGAGAAGCCACCCTCTGTTCCTGTCAACCATAGCGATCCCTGGCCCACTTAAAAAAAACTTATTGAAAATAGATTCATTCTTTTTCCATGCAATACATCCTGACCAGACTTTCCCCTCTCCGTTCCCTTCAGTTTCCCTACAAACCCCTGCCTCCACCAGGACCACTCCTGGTTTGTCATGACTCCAAGAGATGACAACCAAACACAGCAAAATAAGATATAATAAGACAAGGCAAAATACCTCATGCTGAGGCTGAGCAAGGCGACCCAGTATGAGGGAAAGAGTCTCAAGAGCAGGCAAAAGGGTCAGAGACACCCCCTTTCCCACTCTTAGGAATCCCATAAAAGACACTAAGCTAACAGCCAAATCATATATGTAGAGGACCTGGTGCAGACCCTGTAGGCTCTGTGCTTGCTACTTCAGACTCCATGAGTTCTCATGAGCCCTGCTTAGTGGATTCAGTGTTCTCCTGTTGTCTCCCATCCCCTCTGACTCCTTCAGTCTTCCTTTCCCCTCTTCTATCAGGTTCCCTGAGCAATGTGGGTAGGGATCTGATAGAGACCTCCAATTATATCTTTCATGTCTTATCTGACTGTGGGTCTCTAAACCTGCTCTTATTGGCTGCTGGAGAAAACCTCCCTGACTATGATTGGACAAGGCACTGATCTATGAGTGTAGCAGAATATCATTAGGAATCATTTCATCCTTCCTCTCTCCTCCCTCCCTCCCTCCCTCCCTCCCTCCCTCCCTCCCTCCCTCCCTCCCTTCCTTCCTTCCTTCCTTCCTATGCTTGGTTCTACTCCAGGTTTCATGTTGATCCAGCTTCTGATTCCTGGACACCCAGGCCATCTGGCCCATTTCTCATGCACCTTGACAGCACACTGACCCCTCAACATGGTGTTCTAGGCTGTAGGTGGCATGGAATTGGTTCAAGTTCTTGAGTGTCTGTGGAGGAGAGCTCTTGAAGATCTGCCCTGGACTAGCTTTGTCATGAGACCAGTAGGTGAGCATTATCCCTGTAGTCTCACATATGGCAAGGATGTTTTAAGAAAACGTTAAGTAGGAGTATTTTAATACAAACCTTTTCTCCTTAAACATCACTTCCTACCTTTACCTAAAATGTTGGTGTTAGTTCATTGTGAATTTTCCCATTAATTTTGATTTTTTAAAAATATTGCTTACGCAATTGAAAAAATAGCTCAGTTGGTAGGCACTTTCTGTTCTAGCAGGAGAACCTGAATTTGATCTCTACGAACCAATGTAGAAAAAGCTATGTGTGGTGTTGTATGTTTGCTATTCTAGCACTGGGGACATCCCCGGGATGGGTTTGCTGAGTACCTAGTGAACATACCAAAAATACACTCTGTCATGACTCCTGCAACTTGGGAAGACATTTGTAAAATCTGTGCCTGCATATTCCGTTCTGACCTAAGCCCACCTTTCTTCTGAACCAATCAGAATTTAATCTTAGTCTTGAAAACCTCCTTCAACCAGTCTTGAACCTTGACGTTATTATCTATTAAAAGCATAAGGTTTTGAATCCTGAGATGCCCGGAGGAGAATATTGTAGCGCCACGAAAAGCATTAAGCCTTTGGACTTAATGGGTAGGAAGTCTTGGAGGCAGAGCATTCTAGGACTTCCTGCCTGAAATGAAGACTCAGAGAGATGCAGTAGTCTGAACAGTCGCCCAGCTGCTTAATTCCAGACCTTGTGTCCAAACATGTTATAGTTTGCCTCAGGTTTAGAATTCATTCTGGGTCCATTTCTTCCCAGAACAAATCATGTCTTGTTAGATCTCACTTGGGTGTTTTTTTTGGGGGGGGGGAATGCTGAGGGAGAGTAAATCTGGAGTTTCCTCTGACTCTGAGCGTGGCTCTACTCCAGCTGACTCTATAAATTGACAGGGATTATGGGGTTGTGTGGCATTTAGCTTTATGATAATTACCTATTTGAATAGCTGATAAGAGTTAATTTATCCTGAAGACAACTAGGAATAAAAGAATAATTGGGTTATAAAATTAAAGCAATACCATCTGTACTTTCTACTACATTGAACATATTTGATGCAGAGAATATTTCAATTAGGCTAAAAAAAAACCTCTGTGAATGCTCTTTCTTCTTTATATTTTTTCCTCAAGAGGGAAAAAAAAAGGCTTAGCACACTAAAAGAAAAAGCAGAAAACGGGAATGCTGGCAACACTTCGCACACCCTCGACACAGGCACCCTGAATGGGAAAGCTTGCACAATTGCACACCCTTGGCACAGGTACCCTTAGGAAGCCTGGCACGGCTAATGAAAACTAGATGTGCAGTTTCAAGGCATAAAAGAGCAGTTTCTGTATGATAGCCATTTTACCAGATCAGAGAGTTGGGAATTGTAGTGCAGACACAGAGTCCAGATTCTTAAGTTGAGGGCTATAACCCCATATAAATCTTATGTAACTGAATGTAGGGAAAGTCACAAAAATTTTGGCAGTAGTATAAAGATTTCAGAACATGAATAATCAGAAGTTAATTTAAAAGCGAACACGCAATGAGCCCGAGGTGCTTAGGTGGTACTTCCCTGTCCCTTCACTATTGGGGCAGCCTTGTTCTGAACACGCATGCGCGCTTTGATTGCCCATTCGCTGAGCTGCCTGCTCATGGAAGCTTCCTGAAATACCTTAGTTCAAGTTCAAGGACTTGAAACCATTTCATGTTGTGAATTGCAGTCTCTTTGCTACGTGTACAAAGTTTTCTATTCTCATAGAAACACAACAGTGTAATTGCAGAGAGAAAAGACAATATTTTCCTTACCGTCATTTTTCGGTACTGTAAGCATCAAATTAACCTATCCCTGGCTTGTATTGTGTTAGGATATTTGATTTTTAAAATTGCTATTTGAGTTGTTGGCTTGAATTTCACAAAAAGTATTATTAAACAAATTTTAACTCGAGATTAGGAAAGAATTTCCAACAATTTCTATAATGGCCCTAAACACACTTTGACTATTTTGTTCTAGATACTTATGAGCACCATGATTATAAAAATCAAAATAGCAGTCGACTCTGAAAACCATTGGAGATACTGTATGATCTACAGTATTAAATATTCAGTCAAGATTCAAATCTTCATTAAATTAATCACGCTCATTCATTTCAGTGTGCACGTTTCCTTTTTTGTTTAGTAAGCAATAAAACTTTGTGTGTGTGTGTGTGTGTGTGTGTGTGTACCAAAGAAGTATCCTATAATAGATTTCTCTATGAAATTTTATGTCTATTTTATATACCTATATACCCAGAGCTATATTAAAATGTCTTAGGAGAAAGGAGATTGGAAGCAGAAAAAAAAAAAAAGAAGCCTTGTTATAGATTATATTCTGACTCAGGGTAAATCTCTTTGAATGGTAAATGCCTTTGAATGTCTGTACCTCGGGTTTGCGTGCAATGGGTTATTAACTGACGACCCGCTTTGTTTCCAATATTCTACTGAGCACTGAGGAGAGTGGAAAAATCAGGTCGTGATAAAAGATAAACACGAATGCTCCCACGAGACTACGTTGGAAAACGACATATACGTGACACAGAAGAGAGCAGAGGCACAGAGAAAAGGATGCGTCCGGTTTGTCAGAAGCAGAAGCTTTACCAACGTGGGATAGAAGGGGACAGGCCTGGCTGCGAGTAGTTAGAGGACGTAAAAACTCGACTATGTACACCTCTGGTTCAGTCTGTTCCTGTCATGACTGTGTGCTCAGGAGCTTCCTGTCACCCGCGTAGTTCTCCACAGGGCGCATGTCCTACCCTTGGTGCGGGCACTGTCTGCTGGATGGAATCGTCAAAGGAGAGTACACCTGGCTTTGGAGCATGCTAGGGCTCCTAGTTTTTATGGAAGGCTTTGAATGACCTTTCAAGGCAGGTAAAGATGAGATTTAAAGTGACGTTACACCTCATTGCTTTACTCGAGGCTTTCTATAGTGAGGGAAGAGTTGCACACCTACCCACTAGCATTTGGAAGGCGCTCATCAACAGCGGCACTTCATGCTCGCTTGTTACTTCCAAGAAAAGGTAACAGCCTCGTAGAAAACGCCCTGTGAGGTGTCAGGCTGTGTAGTGGAGATCTGTGCAGGATTTCTTGTAGTTTTGTTTTGGGGATGAAAAAATAGAAATTGTGTGTGTGTGTGGGGGGGCTAAATGAAGCAGCGTTGGAGTGTGTTGTGTGAAGAGATGCGATGGAACCATGAACTCCACACAAGGCTCTCTCCTTCCCTCCCACCCCCATTTTATCATCTCTAAAATCAGCTTTGATAATCCAGATGAAGTAAGAAGCTGGCTCCCTCTTGCAGAACCTGTCTCATATTTCATGTGTTGATTTCAGAGTCAACGAGACAGGAGGTGAGCTTTGATTTTGACATGAATCTTAGAGCTGCTGGACCAATGATAATTACCAGGCAAAGATGAACAGATTGGTGGAAGGCGGAGCTCTAGACAGCCACCCCCCCCCCTCACTGCACAGTGTAGCAACTCAGCTATTATGCTATTCTGTTAGCACCCATCCTGCCTTTAGATCTTACTTATGAAGAAACCCTGCTGGAGTCAGCCACTTGGTCATAGTGTTACTCTGATGTGAGAGGCAGGAACAAGCAACTTGTCTAATGTGAGTCACAGTGGCATTGAGACAGCACTGAGTTGGGTACACGCAGACACATCTTTTCCTTTTCTCCTTCTCCTTCTCCTTCTTCTTCTCCTCCTCCTCCTATTATTATTATTATTATTATTATTATTATTATTATTATTATTATTATTACATCAGCATTTACTTTTAATGCCCAAAATAAGGCATGCTTAATTTGTCTGTCTGCCAGAGTTGGGTAGGGAAAAGCTGGGTGGGCTAGTCCACGCCATCCATATGCAGGGACTGTCTGGAACAAAAGTAATGGGAGATGGCTTATCTTGAAAACCATGGGTAGCTTGGTGTGGCTGAAACAGTGTCCATGTGGTGCAGCAAAGAATCTGCGTGCAGAGAGTAAGCAGAGGAGGGGTGTGTGAAGGGAAATTAACAGGAGGTGTATTTAATATTCTAGAGGGCTTTCTTGTAATCTAAAGCCAATGGAGACCTTAGCAGGCTATAGAGCAGAGATTAGTAAAGAACATTAGGGATGGCGACATACCGAATTAGCTAATTAATTTTTGCCATGCTGGAGATCAAAACCAGCTTCTCACATTTGCTAGGCAAGACCTCTCCCACTGAGTCACATTTTCACCCCCCTGACATGGTTTTAAGATGACAAACTTTATTCTGGTAAATTCTCACTGTGTTACTGCTTGAAGTTAGGAAGAAGGTTGGACAGTCTAAGTCCCTTGGGAGTGAAGGAAGGACTTCATAGTGACAGAGTACCTTGGCAAAGGCAATACTAGTGGATGGCATCTGTCCCTTGTTTTGCAGGTGTAATTAGGATGAGCTTGGGTATTGAGGGTGGATTGGAGAACCTGTTAAGACCACTTGCACTTCACAATGAGTATCATTCCCTTAAATTTCTTCCATTCAATTACAAGGATCAAATTTATAAAGTCCAAGGATGGGTATAAGATATGGTTTCCCAAGATGAAAATGAGGCTCTTCAACCTGGCAGCCATCCTGATGACACAGAAAGGCTACCATTCTCGCATCATACCCTTCTTTGGTCCTCATCTAAAGCTTCAGGAACTCTCTAAAAAGGTGTGAGATGGCTAGGGAGCGCAGTGCGTCCTCTCCCTTGTGTGGTGCCACGCCTATTTCTCTGACACAATCAAATTGGTAGGGAAGTTTTATGCACTTTTGGAGGTAGAAGCTCAGTGGAAGAATTATTCCCTTACGCTATCCTCCAGGAGCTACTCACGGGCACCCTGAGCATGTACAGCAGCCTCTGCCAGCATCTTCCTCCTTTGTATACAGGATTTTTGTAAAAAGACAATGCAGAAGCTATTTCCACATATTCTGTATATGATGATGTCTTCTCCCTCTGTTCCTCTCTCCAGAGTCTGCATGAAGAACACAGCCTTAAAATGCAATAACTTTCTGTGACACTTTATCATCCCGATAGCAGTAAAATGACCAAATATGGCATCTTTTATTTTTCTGCATACCAGCTAGGGGAAACAAATTCATGGGCACATCTCCCTCTCAGAGAGCAAGGCTGACTAAAGAACAGGGCCTTCCCATTTTAATTTCAGTTTGTTGCCATTTTGATTGGCTTACTCTGCTTTCGTGGTCGCCCTTTCTGACCCACATCATCAAAGTCAGGGATCAGTGGCTTGGCTGGATAAATTACACTGAGTTAAGTCCTGTGCAGGAAAATGCTGATACTCTCTAACATTTCCAGGTAGAATTCCTTATTATGTCTGGAAGGAGTCTGAGGGTTCACATATCCTGTAGTCTTACTTTTAACAAGTCCATAGAGTTGTGTTTGCTTTCAAATAGAAATGACCAGCACTCAACTCAGCTTTGGAAAAAATCTGTCCCTGTCCCTGTCCCTGTTCCTGTCCCTGTCTCTGTCTGTGACTCTGTCTGTGTCTATGTCTATGTCTCTGTTTCTGTCTCTCTGTCTCCCTCTCTTGGTGTGTGTGTGTGTTTGTGTGTGTGTGAGCTCATGTGAGCACACATGTGTTTGTACATGTCTGTGTGCATGCACTCAAGTGCCCCATGTTTGTACATGGGGAGAAGGGAGGTCACGTATCTGCCTCCATTGCTGTCCACTGTACATGCCTGAGAAGGGATCTGCCACTTAACTAGGAACCCTTTGCTTGGCTATACTGACTAGCAAGATCTCAGAACCAGCTCATTTCTGTCCACCATTGCTGGGGTTATAGCAATGCACAGCCATACCTGGTTATTATGTAAGTGCTGGGGATCAGAACTTAGGTCTTCATGTTGGCAGACTAAGTACTCATGCTCTGGGACATAACCCTACTCACTCTTACTCACACTTAAAGAGCCATTCACTGATTCCTGCTACCTGAAAAGTACATCCTGGAACCCACCTACCTTTGCAGTTTCAGCACCATCAGCCATGAGTTGCTGACCTCATTACTAATGATTATTTACGTATGGAGCACCCCCATGAGCTCTCACATGCTCATGCTGCTGCACTTCAGTTCCATTTGTCTGGGGTTTTCGTCAGCTTTGTCTTTTCAGACCTTGATTATGAAGTCCGAATGAGTAAGAGTCATTTACCTCCAGTGCATAGACCAATGCCTGACGTATAGTAGATACTCCATAAATGCCTCTTTACTGAACTGCCAGACACAACCCTAAATTACCATTCTTCACAGTTTTTTACAGAGTGTAAAAGTTCAGCTTTTGTATGTTTGAAAGTGCCTTTATTGCCGAGGTTGCTCAGAGTTAGCTTGGCATACACGAAGTCTTGGGTGTGGGATCCAGCCCTACAAAAGAAAGTGGCCCCCTTTCCATTTAGTGGTAATGTAATCAGATATGGGTTGTACTTTGCAATTATTTTCTGTAGGTGTGGAGAAGGCAGTACATAACTCCATCACCATCTACCATCAACTGTGGTCAACGAGAAGTCTGCTGTGTGTAAAACTGTCAACTTTTGTGTAACCTGCATTCTCATCTCAGTTTCTTTTCCTGTAGCTATAAGAAGACATCCTAACGAAAGCAAGTTAAGGGAGAATGATCTTATTTTGGCTCAGAATTCATGGTGAGAAAGTCAAGGCAATGGGTGCCTGGAACAATTAGTCACACTGTATCCATAGGCAGGAAGGAGAGAACAAATGGATTCTTTCTCCATACAGCTTAGGATCCCATCCAGGGAATGATGCCATCCATAGTGGGTGGTTCTTTCCACTTTATGTGGGAATACTCAACAGACATGTCCCAGGTCTATCTACCAGGTGACTTTAGGTTCTGTCAAGTTGTTGACAGCAACCTTCACTATCATCTTTCTTATAGCTTTTCATTATCACTTATCTACACCCTTCCGTCACTCAGTTGGCAGAGTGGGGGACTGTAGTATCACCTACTTTTTCCTGGCACACTGAAATTTCCATAAACTCTGTATGGCTGTGCATTGGTTTGCATTTAAATATCTGGATTTAGTACACTTTCAATATATTTGGAAAAATTTGATCATTACATTTAGAGTATTTCCATTCTGCCTCTTGTTTTGCTCCACTATTTTACATTGGACATACTTTGTAGTCTGTATATTCCTCATGTCTTGTAAGCACTGCTTAATAAAGAAGTACTTTTTCCATAATGTATTCTGACTGAATTATCACAGTATCTTCCAATTGAGCAATTCTTATGGACAATACACAGTTTCATCTATTAGTTTAATAAATTTCAGCGACCATAGCTCTAATTTCTAATATTTGTTTCTCCTTCCCTTCATTTCCCTCCCTGCCCTCCTTCTCTCTTTCTCTTTTCCCCTCCCTCCTTCCCTATTCTTTCTGTTTTGAGCCAGGGTCTTCTGATGGAACCCTCACTGTCTCTGACTCTCAAGTGGTAACTACTACTTCCGACTCCTGGCTGCTGAGATTCCAGATGTGCAATCCTCGCACACAGCTCATTTCCAATATTTCCAAGCAACATTCAAAAATATGTTTTATTATCATTGGCCTTCTCTTTTATTTTTCCCAGTGCTTTTGGAAAGCACGGCGTATTCTTTTTTCTTTCAAGGATATGAGATATAATTGCTTTAAAATTAATCCCTGCTCACCCTGGCATTTTCACTAATGATCACCCAGGCTTTGATTGAGTAGTACTTCTCATCTTGTGTTGGAACTCACTGTGTTCTATTTTGGATTGTAAGTTCATTATTAGTAAAAGCTTTTCTTCCTTCCTCCCTCCCTTCCTTCCTTCCTTCCTTCCTTCCTTCCTTCCTTCCTTTTTTCCTTCCTTCTTTATTTCTTTTTTGCTGGTAGTGATCAAACCCATGGCCTCCACATGCTAGGTAAGAGTGCCATGACTGAGCCTTACTAAGCCCACAGTCCCAGTTTATAAAATTTATCTAGTAAGGATTTTGGAACATGGGCCTTATAATCTCCTTCTGACCTGACACCAGTGCTGCATACTTTTGTGGGTGCTGTGACCGAACCCAGGTACTTAAGCATAGTAGACAGGTGTTCTCCTACTGAGATACTCCCATACCTTGACTCTAATGTTTCTAACACAGGTACTCTACAGTTCCTGCTGAAGGGGAACTTTCCAGGATCTCCCTCAGGATTCAGGTCCTTATTTTTGAGTGTCAACTGCCTACTGTGCACAGTTGAGTCCCTGCCCAGGAATTTTCTTCATCGGAAAGGAGCTGTTTGCCCAAGGTTACAGCCCTTTCTCAGGGAAGCTGCCTCCCAGTGACATAGTCCTTTGTTCCAACTCAGGACTATGATAAAGAGCCAGCCTGGCTCCAGAGCTCCCTGGGAGTTGGCTGCAGGCCTCTGCTTCAATTCAGCTTCTCCTTTTATTCATCTTGTTTCTCCTACTATCTTACAGGTGTTAATTTCAAAATGCCCTCAGTAAGTCCTGCTTCTGAGTCTGTGTCTTGAGGGAACCAATTTAATTTTAAGACACCGCCCTCTGAATGGAGAACATGCAGGTCTCCCTCAGGGCCTGGACCACCTGCTTTCCCTTAGCAGATGTGTAGACCTGTCTGTGGAATGACTCCACAAAAGAAAGAGAACTGCTTGAATTTGACCTGCTCAGTTTTCTCAATCTACATCATCTTTTCCATTTTTATTAACATAACTTGGACCATCCAGGCTTGAGAGATTAATCTTGGGCTCAGGTAAGATTCACTTCTTACCATGCAAAGTTTCCATTTTAATTGAGCCCTAATGTCCTTTGGATGAGCCTAGAGCGTTGACACTTCTGCAATACGTTTGAAGATGAATTGCCCAAGCACTTGGTACTCATGTGGGAGGTGAAGGCAGATAGCAACATGATCAAAAGCCAAGCACAGGCTATAAATTGAAGTTTGACACCAGGAAGGAATGGCAGTACTGGAAACAGGCAATAAAGACAGCTCCCTTTTAAGAATCACTGGGGTTGGTACAGCACGGCCCCTTTGCCTCCCTCAAAGCTTACTTGAATTCTTGGCTGGGCAAGCTTTTCTTGGATTGACAATTATGATCCTTCTGGCAATATTCATCTCAGAGGGCCTATTAAACAGACTGTGCTCTCTGTAAAAAGGGACAGAAAGGTAGATTGATGGAGAAAACCACATTTAGAGACATTGCAGTATGATGAGTGAAGTATTTCATAAATGTGCTGTCAGGTGCCTTTCAGTTTTCTAAGAGAACATTCAGATGACATACTGCCAGGCTTAATTAAGAGTAATTAAAATATACAACTGTCCTGAGTTATTAAGATGACCACCAATGGCGGATGCTGTTGTTTCCCTATCTTGCATCTTGTTTCCCACTTATGTGCTTTCAAAGCCTCATTGATTTAGCAGATGTTCCTTCCTGTTCCCGGCCTCTATTCTAAGGGCAGATTTTGGTTTCGTTGTATAGATTTTGACATTCCTATTTCCCTTGGAAGTAGTTGCTTCAGATATCCAGATCAAGATAACTAGCTGTTACTGTTTGTACAAATGACTGTCAAAGGCTCAGAGCAGGAAGATGTTCAAATGGAGATGAAGTCAATAGCTATTTCTTGCACTGAAGGTCCTCAGGTCTGTAAAATACTAGATGCAGAGCGGGTAGAGTCATATGTAGGCCAGAAAGCTGGGTGGGCAGTCTAGACACAAAACAATCAAACTCGGAGTTGAGGAAACAATTAGTCAGCCTTCTAATTCCAAGACTTTGAGAGACAGAGTGCTCTCATCTAGAGAAATTCACAGCCTTCAGAGAAATGTTCTTCACATGTGCTGTTTAGATGCTGTCTCAGCTCGTTCAAGCTGCTATAACAACATATCCTATGCAATATCATAAACTGGCTAGTTAAAAAAGTAACAGAAATGTATTTATCACAAGTCTAGGGGCTGGAAAGTCTAAGATCAAGACATCAGCAGATTTGGTGTCTGGTCCACCAAATCTCTTGGCTCTAGATGGTGTTTTCTTGCCATTCCTCACCTGGTGGAAGTAAAGAGCAAGTTTTCTAGGTCCTCAAAAAATGAAACACTATTTATTAATGTTCTACACTTAAAATATGGTTACGCCTACTGTCCCAGACTTAAGTATGATCACATTGGTAACTGGTTTCAATATCTGAACTTAGAAGAAGATGCGGCATTCATATCACAGAAGGGTTACAGGTCATAGTTCATCAGCTTTCTTAAAACAAGCTTTTACTTAGAATGAGTTGGCAGAGCTAGTCAACTGGTCTGTCAGTGCTTGTCACTGGTTGAACTGTCTTGGTCCTCTAACAAAAAAGAACATCAAAAGAACAAACACGGCACAGACTACCGGAGGCAGGATACAACATGCTAGGGACAGGAAAGACATTTGAAATAAATCTAATGAATGTTCTAGTGAGATTGCAGGAGATATTGCAGTATTAAAAACAGGTGTGGGCCACAGGGAGGAATAGAATAACCACAGGCCAGCAAACTCCTGGATGGTAAAGATAAGCTTTTCAGAGTGGAAGACAAGTCAAAAGAATGGTTGGAAGATGAATCCTAGGGAATTCTTCAGAACAAGAACAACCAAAAGAGCTGGGAACATGACAATGAGACCCTTCAGGGACAATGAAGGATCAAGAGGTATGCAATAGTAGCAAACAGAAATGTGTGAAGAATATTTTTAAAACTGGAGGATACAATATGCAAATTGAGAATGTACACCAAGTACTCAGCACATTGAATAATAGTAACACCTTAAACACACACACACACATAAACACACACACACCACATACCACACACACAAACACACACACATACCACATACCACATACACACACATACACACACACACCACATACCACACACACACCACACATATACACACATACACATACACACACACATGCACACACACACACACAAGCACACACACACATACACACACACAAACACACACACACACACACACACACACACAAACACACACACACACACACACAAAGCCACCTTGTAAAAGAGCTTTTCTATTCCTGGGAACATGCACCAAGGACTTTGTAACCATAGACATACTTGTTCATCCATGTTCTTGGATGTTCTATTTGTGATAGCTAAGAAATAGGATTGGCCTAGATTCCCATCAGCTGATGGATGGATTCTAAGATGTGGCATGTTTACATAACAGAGTTTTATTCATGTGTGAAGAAAAATGAAATTTAAAATGTGTAGGTAAAGGGATGAAAATGGAAAAAAATTACTTTGTGAGGCAACCCAAGCCCAGAAAGTGAATGTCACATGTTCTCCCTCATATGCAGGACATGACTTTGAATCTCTACTTGTATGTGTTCAACTTAGAGTTCATTTGGGACAGAGATGACTTAAGGGGGAGTTGCTGAGTAGACAATAGAGTCATTTAGTTAGGTTTCTATTGGTGTTATGAAACACCATGACCAAAAGCAAGTTGGAAGGAAAAGGTTTATTTTGCATATATTTACACATCACTCTTTATCATCCGTAGATGTCAGGGCAGGAACTGAGGCAATAGCTGGCATAGAAGCTGTGAAGGACTGCACCTTAATAGACTGCTGTCTATAGCTTGCTCAATCTGTCGTTTACTTTTTATAACACCCATGATCCCCAGCCCATGAGTAGTAGCACCACCCATGATGGGCTGGGGCCTCCCACATCGGACACTAACCAAGAAAGCACCAGGCAGGCTTGTCTACATCTGGATCTTATGGAGGTATTTTCTCAATTGAGGTCACTTCCTTTCATGTGATTCTTCTTGTGTCAAGGTGACGAAACTGGCCAGCTTAGGTAATGTGAAAGTAGAGAGGGAGAGTGCTGGAATAGAAAGGTTTAAGCAAAGGGGGTGGGTGTGGGTGAGAAGATTGGGGAAGTTGAGGAGGCAGAGGAGGGGCAATCCAAAGAGAGAATAAAGTCTTTCCATTCCCCTCAGTTTCCCAGCAGAACTAGATGATAATGCTGTATTGAAGACACCACGCACCTCAAGCATCCCCCTACTGGCTAGCTTTCATAGCGTCAGAGGGTCCAATGCAGGCTGTTGTACTAGAAAAGCATCACTGTCACCATCCAGCTGTGAACCCTACAAACTTTGATGCCAACTGGCCAGGCAGGATGTGCCCACTTTCGAAATAGTTGCATGCATAACTGCTACTGGAATAAGCAACTGGACTTGAACTCCACTGTAAGTGAATTTTTTGGCTACTTTATTGGGTTCTTTTTACCTGTCCACCAAACTCCTTCCAACTCCCTAACACTAGGTAGGAGAGAAAGAAAGTTAGAGCAGAAAGGGAAAATTGACATCTTTAGACCACTTCCTGCTGGTTAAGGGCACCAAGTTCCTTGGGGGCAAGTCCAAACTTCATTGTCAGGATGTCTCCAACCAGAAATCAAGGAACCAGCAATCTAGCAACCAGTAGCCATCAGCCAGCAATCCAGCAACTCAGCAGTCCAGCAATCTAGCAATAGCAAAAGCAGCAAACACAGCAACAGGAACTATAGCACTAGGACCACCAGCAGCAGGGGCAGCAGCAGGGGAGCAGCAGTTGCCATAGGCCCTCTAGGGGCTTTCATGTTTATACCACTCCAAGAATCCCCAGAATTCTAGACATAAACCATCTGTAGCTGGCAAAATCATGCCCCTCCTAGAGCATAAGACAATTTATAGTTAGTGGTCATGGACAATCTGAAGCAGCCCCATATCCTACTCCTAGGATTAAAACAAAAACATAATCACGTAACATAACATAACTGGGTTTCTAGGCCTCTTACACATATGTAGTAGAAGTGCAGCCTGTTCTTCATGTAGGACCCCTAAAAATTGGAGTGGTCACTGTTTCTGACTCTGAAGTAGACCTTTAGATCCCATTCCCACAGCCGGGTTGACTTGTCTGGCCTCAGTGGGAGAGGATGCATTTAGTCCTGCTGTAACTTGCTGTCCAAGAGTGGATTGGTAACCATGGGGGTTTCCTCTTCTCTGAGGAGAAGGGGAGTGGGGAATAGGATGATGGGGTATAAGGGTGGAACTGGGAGGAAAAGAGGGAGGAGGCTATGATCAGTCTGTTAAAATGAATAAATAAGCATATTAATGAAAAGAAAAGGAATGAAACTAAAATTCTCACTCCACTCCACAAGAGAGACTCTAGGCTTGGTACCATAAATCTACTCAAAACATCGTGGCTGGGGAGGACAAAGGCCCTTAGCAATGAACTTACTTCTATTGTTCAGTTGAATCGACATAGCACTGAACTACCCTTTGAATGCCATAGACATTTAAAGTCTAAGTTAAAGACTGCTTACAGTGAACTATGGTAAATGTAGAAACTCAGGACAATACTGAGACTAAGTGTCAGTTGAGTACTTAGCTCTTTTCTTTTTTAAAATTTTATTGGATATATTTTTTTACATTAAATGTTATTCCCTTTCTCAGTTTCCTGTTGATAAGTCCCCTCCCTATCCCCTCCCCCTCCCCTTCTCCTATAAGGGTGTTCCCCTCCCCATCCACTCTCCCTTTCTGCCTCCCCAACATTCCCCTACACTGGGGGTCCAACCTTGGCAGGACCAAGGGCTTCCCCTTCCTCTGGTGCCCAACAAGGCCATCCTCTGCTACATATTCAGCTGGAGCCATGGGTCAGTCCATGTGTACTCTTTGGGTAGTGGTTTAGTCCCTGGGAGCTCTGGTTGGTTGGCATTGTTGTTCTTATGGGGCTGCAAGCCCTTTTAGCTCTTTCGATCTTTTCTCTAATTCCTCCAATGGGAGTCCCATTCTCAGTTCAATGGTTTGCTGCTAATATTCGTCTCTGTATTTGACATACTCTGGCTGTGTCTCTCAGGAGACATCTATATCCGATTCCTGTCAGCATGCACTTCTTAGCTTCATCAATCTTATCTAGTTTTGGTATATATATATATATATATATATATATATATATATATATATATATACATATATATATATATATATATGCCACATGTGGGGCAGGCTTTGAATGGCCATTCCTTCAGTCTCTGTTCCCAACTTTGCCTCCATATCCCTTCCTATGAATATTTTTGTTCCCCCTTTTAAGAAGGAGTGAAGCATCTGTACTTTGGTCATCCTTCTAGAGATTCATGTGGTCTGTGGATTGTATCTTGGGTAATTGGAGCTTTTGAGTACTTAGCTCTTAACAAAGATATTTACACTGCCCCTTCCAAGGCTCACAGAACACTGAAGAAGAGAGTCAGAAGGCATGTAAGAACCAAATGGGATAAGGGCTACAAAATGTCATCATCAGGGTAATACACAGTCATTGTTAGCACAGACACTCAACAACTGCCAATGAATGCATTGGTTTTGTACAAAAATGATTCTGTTGTCAGTCAGACATGGGTGGAGGAGGGGTTCAAGTGGCCCTCATTGCTGAACTATCTGCTACTGACAGACTCACAGAAAGGGGAGCCATTTCTATTAGCTATGTGCCTAACTAGTGACTCCCATCAAGATCTAATGGGTACTCCCAATCCAATGGCTACAGAGATGGTTCTAGTTAATGTAAATGGTTCACCAAACCAATCCAAAAGCTATGAATCTGGGAAAAGGACAAAGTGGGAGTTTGATAGAGGTAAGAAGGAGAGAAGAAGTCATTGGGGTGGAGGAGAGAAAGAGAGAGAATATTATATTATGTGCATATGTAATTATCCCAGAATGAACTTAATAACAAAAACAGCAAAACCATAAGCTCTCTGTTTTTAATTTCAATCTACAATATCCTCAAAGACTTCTGTTTTCAATGCCAGGGACTGTGGAGTTTTATTCAAGTAGGACCAGGATTACAGAGGTGGGTAGAAATGGTGAATGATTGAAGGCTGGATCCTGGTCCTGGTTCTGGTTCCTGACCTTTTCACACTGCTTCCTGAATTCCTATGGTGTACAGAACTAGTACTGTACACTCCCACCCCAGACCGTACCATAATGCCATGTGTTCCCACTCGAATGGACAGAGACCCTCTAAGGCAATGAGTCCAAATAAATCTTCCCTTCTGTGAAATACCCATTTGTGTTGGATATTTCCTCTTAGTGATTCAAAGGTAACTAATACACAGGCCCCTGGCATACTTATCAGAACACCAAGGATAAAGAGAACAGTTAACAAAGCAAAAATATGAGAAATGTAAAATTAAACCCAAAAATTGATATTAGATTGTACACCCACAAGTCTTGGTGTGACAACCTTTGACTTTCCGATGGAGAAAACTTACTGACTTAGGATTTGGTACATAATTAAGTATGTAGACCAGCAGGATAAAGACATTACCAAATGCAGAAAGTCCAGAAAGATTCTTCAAGAAATGGGATTCATCAAAACTCAATTTCTATGAGAAGTTGAACCAAATGAAAACTAAGTCAAAAATAATTAGTTGCAGAAGAAAAAAACTGACCTGCAGGCAAAAAGCTATCCCAGAAACATTTCATCTGGAGAGCAATGGCTGGGTAAGGAAACCTCTGTTGGTTTCCAATTTTTAGAATCAACGCTCAGAAGGCTTAATTATCACTATAGTACAAAATGCAAATATTGTAAAGTTGATATTGTAGAAGCAAAAGCTCAAGAGATGCCGGAAAATGGAAACAGACAGAGCTACAAGGGAGGTGTTAGAAACTGAGGAGTGAAAACGCATAATGTTTTGACCAAAGGAAAAGATGCAGGCAATTTAACATCCTGTTCCTTTTACACTCAGCAGGAGTAAAGACAAGAACCCTTCTTTGCAAGGAAAGATATTATATGAAAGAAGGTTCTAGCTTCTTATGCTATTACTCAATGTCTTGATTTGATGTCATGAGTGCAACAACGTGCAACTTTACTTTCTACTGCTGTGCGAGAATGTTCTTCCCAGAAACAACGTGGGGAGGAAAGGGTGTATTCAGCCTGTACTTCTACATCATAGCCCATCATTGTGGAAAATCAAAGCAGAGGCTCAGGCAGGAACAAAATCAGAGACCACAGAGAAGGAACACTACTTACTGACTTGCTCAATGTTTTGCTCAGCCTATTCTCTTATGCAACCCAGGACACCCTCCAACCCCCTGGCCCCTGACACATGTGATGCCACCCACAGTAGGCTGTGTCCACCATTATCAATCATTAATAAAGAAAATGCCCCTACAGGCTTGCCTAGAGGTGGCTCTAATTAAGGCAAGGCCTCAACAATGGTTCCTTCTTAACAGATGATCCTCACTTATGTGAAGTTGACAAAAACAAGACAAACCCCTACCTAGCACCACACACACACACACACACACACACACACACACACACACACACACACACACACACACATCTCTCTCTCTCTCTCTCTCTCTCTCTTTCCCTTCATGTTAGAAGTTAAATGGGGGAGGGTGTTTCTCAAAGAGAAGCACTCCATCTGTATAAATTCACATCACACTTGCTTAATTCACCACGGTATTGAACAGATCACTCTTATAGCCAACCAATAGCATACACTTAACTTTGTCAGGTGTGTGTCTTTGCTTACATTTAATTTGTAATGTTTTCAGCTGAGTGGTAGTTAAATGTTTTTTAAATTCATCTGAGTGACTCAGAAGGGATAAGCGTGGTACCATATTTGTTACTTCTCTTGTCTGTTTTTTTGTCCCCTCTCTATCCCCCCAACCCCATCTCTCTTTCCTTTTTCCTTTACTGAGCTGAGGGCCCATGCATGCTAAGTACCCCTAAGATACACACCCAGCTCTAGGCTGCCTATTTTCTCAACATCGGCAAGGTTTCCATAAGTAATGTAGCAATGACTTGGCTCAGCATGTTTGAAGCCAGTGGTTGCCTGAGCTAAAGGCAGGGATGGTCTACTAATCCTCAGCAAGGTTACTCTGTGGACGGAGATCTCTGCTTTGTAACTGTCTCCATCTTTGTGCCGTGAAGTGTGAGCCTTGCTCCAACCGTGTCAGAATGTTAGTGCAGAAACCTGGGGCTCAGTTCAGGACACCAAATCATAATCTGCCTCCCTCACATGGTGCTGGGTGCTTTCTTGTGAGCATTAAGCTCTCAGTGGAGCTGACCTTCCTCCTTCCCTGTGGCTGTGGAAACCAACAGCATGGCATTGAACTCATGGTATCCTCATGGTGAGGTCAGCCCAGCCAAGCATTCTTTAAGACCATCAGGCTTGGGGTCTTATGCAGTTTGACATTCTCTGTGCTTCTTGACAACTCTGTAGTGGCAAATGTGTTGAGAAAACCCCAGCCCTGGTACGTGGTGGACCTTTTTCTTTGCATCTTCTATATTCCTTCTGTGCAAATCAGAACAGCAACAGCACTTTTCTCATGGCCCTGTTTCGAGGTTAACATGTATTCATCTGTATAAAGCTCTCAGTATAGAGTAACATCTCAATAAATGTGATTATAATTACGAGCTATTATTAAGGAGTCCTGGGTGATAACAGTCATCAAGAACAGGCATAGATGTTAATGCTCTCCAGCCTCGGCTGTCGTCTGGTTCATTTCCCTCATCAATAGCTCATTACTTGATTGTCAAGTCACAGACGCTATAAGCTACACACCATCACACCGAATAATAACAATTATTCCAGGTCTCCTGTGTAAAGCATTACAGAACCAATATCCCTCTAATCCTGAGAGGAGTTTGTCTGCTGCTGGAGAGGGTATGGCAAGGGACAAAGCTGTGTCGTGGGAACATGTCTTTCTTGTTCTGTTAGTCCCGGACACTTTGTCCTAGTAGCAGCTGAGCCATCCTGCTGTGTGTCCTGATATTGCACAGCCCTAACGGTTCCTTTCCTTTGTTTTTCTTTGACCCATTTCTTGATGCTCTGCCTATCCCTTAGAGATTCAGGGATGTGTCTGTGGGAGCAAGCTGGTGCACAAATCTCACAGGCTGCACTCTGACAGAATCTTTTCCCTGTTCCCACGTCTCACCCCCAAACTGGAGGGATGTTGCTGAATGAAAGTGACACTCCTGAGACTATCCTCCTAGGGTGATTTCTTTTCCAGTACCACGTTCTGTTACATAGACTTGTAAATTTCCTGTCAAAGACAACGAACACAACACGTCCTACCTGGGGCCCTAGAGTAACTGGGTTTAATGTCCAGTAGGTTCCCTCTTGGCTTGAAATGATTTTTCCTTCTGAATCTAGAAAAGCAAAGACATTATTTATATGTGGGGGAGGGCTTGGGATAAAACATTATCTAGTAATTTAGAAGGCTCATAGTGTGTATAAGAGAGATGACATTTTCTAAATAACACAGGGAAGCACCCCAAGGTCAAATGGTAAAAAGAAAAAGGAAGCTATCATTATGATATTCTTACTATGTGAAGGGTAAAATATGCCAACCAGTGTTAATCCTAAACAAGCCATCTTTGGGGTGCTACTCCTGAGTAACTTGAGGCCCCATCTCCCCAGTTCTTGTTCTGATAGGGAAGGCCATATGCTAGCTAGTGGCAGCTCTGCCCTGGGTGAGTTCCTGAGAGGCGAGCACATTCCCAAGAACACACCATATGTACAAGAGGCTGCTCCAAGGAGAAGCAAATTTGCACATCCCACTCAAGGGGGGAATGGCATGGATGGGCGTGAGGAGCCCCCAGATTTCCTTCTTTTCCTCTGAGGTGCTTTAGGAAGGAGCGCATGACTCATTTCAAAGAATTGAGGAAGTAGAAGATGATCAGGAAGGTCCTGGTCACAACGAATACAAGGGCTTTCTCATCCATTTGACAAGTTGGTCGTGGACAACTTAGGTCTTAATAATCTTATCCCAGGAGTTCCTCAGAGCATTTGAAGGGTGAGCTTCTCAGCCTTCAGTACAGGTAACGAACAATTTGAGGAACTTATTTTCTCCCCTCAGGAAAAAAAATGGGTCTGCTTTCCCAGCCTCCATTTTAGCTGCGTGTGAATTGGACTCTTTTGTAGGACTCTTGTGAATTGGGTTTGGAAATGTGGATGCAGAGCATTGGAGTGAACTTGTTCAAAGGAAATGCTGTCAGCCTGGGCATGTCTTAGCCAAGGATATCAGCAGGCATTTGGATCAAATAGCCATGCCCGGGATTAACGCTTTAAAATGCTGTTTCTGATTTCTTGCAAATTGGAAGGCTTTCCCTCACTCAGCATCTGGACTTCTGATCCATCTTGAAGCAGTGTAAATTTTTGTGATATCAAACCCGTTTTACCATTAGAAAACATTTAGACCATGTTTGCATGAGTTATTTTTTCCCAGTAATTAAAATTGAACTGTGTGGTTTGTATATACTTAATTCTGAGCTTCATTTCTCCTGGAGGCTTTTGGGAAAATATCCCCAGCCTACAGGAGGGTTGGACTTTTTAAATTTCTTCATTGGTGTGTAATAATTGTATACTTTTATGGGTACAGGTATACAAGCACAGTGATGTAGTAGGAGGAACTGGGGTATCTCTCAGCTTGAAAACTTATAATTTATTCATATTGGGAACATTCAAAGTCTGTTCTCTAGCTCTTTTGACACAAACAGTAAATTATTGATAATTGTAGACACCTAGCAAGCTGTGGAACAATGGGGCTGGTTTTTCTAACAGAGTATTTCTATACCCAGACCACAGAAGAATTATGGGAAGGAATCCTCAGTCCTGGCTTTTTGACAGACACAGCAGATTTCTTTAAATCTGCTGAGAGATGGAAATCTTTTCCTGGAATTCTGGGTAGCAAAAGTGGGCAGGTACTATGTGAAGCCTGGTGGAGTTGCTTAGCAAAGGGGCAAGAAGAGCCCTTTTTATGTTTTCTATATCTTGTCTTGCTATGATAGCGACTTGCCCCTGTCCCCTTCTGCTACCCTATACAGCAGATGGACGTGATGCTGTATTTCTGTTCCTCTCTGGGGGCATTGAAAACAGTAAAGAACAGAGATGATACTATCTTAGAGGACCATGCTCTCTTTTATTTCTCCCAAAGGGCAGATAACAGTGGGTCTCTTTCTTCAACCAAGGAGGCAGATGGAGTAGGAAAGCCAAGTGAGGTCAAATTTGAGATCTGGAAAGAACTGCCACAGGGCTCATGAGATGTGAATTGTTCAAGGGGAAGAGGATTGTAGAGGAAGGAAGCAAAAGTCAGAGTGTCCGAGATTCAGATTCACCTACTTTAGGAAGAATGGGGAGCTCAGAATGGCTGGGGCATAGACTGGCATGAGAGGATGGATGCTACTGTGCAGTTCTATATCAGGAGCAGGGTGTGTCGTTACCAGTACAAATTCCTGCAGCTATTGTGGTGCTTTCTAGACCAGCGTGATAGTCCTAATGGAGGGGGTAAATGTAGGACTTAGGGTGAAGCAAAGTTTGGAATGGGTTTGTGAAGCAAACTCAAAGAGCTTGGTGGGGGACAGAGTGTAGGTCGGTATAAAAGCATTGCCAGCAAGGCTGAGGCCTGGAGGGCTGTTGCCTTGGCTCCAAGAGGTAGTGCACAGAGATAGAAGAATTGGTTGTGTGCTTCAGGGTTTTAACTTTACGTTTCAGCTAAGGGGAGAGCTGATTGTTAGGGAACATTCTCTCATTGCATGCATTTGCTTGACCTTGGGGTTATGGCATTTCCTGGTGCGCCTGGCATAGGTGCTGGGCAAGACACATTGTGAAGTAAGCTTTGGGGCAGAATTGTGTCCAAACTGCTGTGTCCTTTGGAGGTCACCCTCAGGTCCTGTGACTTCAGGCATTGTCTCTGTGTACCAGGCAATGTCCTCTGTGCATAAATGGCAGTAACCTGGGAGGTCTCCAGGAAAGACCATCAGGAGATGCCTAAATGATGAACAAAGTCATCTATCAAGGACAAGGTTGGCAAGCAGCATAGGTGCTGAGTAGGGAAAGACTTGCATTCACTTGCAAGCAGCTCAGACCCGAGGGAGATGGGTGACTCTTTGGAATCACTGAGGGACAAGGAGAGACAGTGGGGATCAATACCCACTAGCAGCCTGGCTTCTGTACCCATTCCCAGGCCTTCTCAGTGACACCTGGCTGGGTTTCTGCCCTGCTGGGATGTGGCTGTCTTGCTGCTTTGGGAGGGTGATTTCTCCTTTTGACAGTTTCCTGGAATCAGCTGGTCTCGCGGCTGCTGTCTCTGCCTCCAGCAGGATTTAACAGACTGGGGAAGATTTGAGGCTTGGCTGCTTTTTTCTGAAACTTCTTTCCTTCTTTTCAGGGGCCAGTGGACCTTCATCCTTCTAGGATTCTAAGCCGTGGCTTCCTTGAAGGCTAATGTCGTTATACCTCTTGCTAGCATCTCCCACCTCGTCAGCCATCCTGTTCATCTTGCTGACTTCTCTCTCCACCTTAGCAGCCCTCCTGCAAGTCTTCCAAACGTTTCCCCGATGTCCTTTGTTCTACATGTTCACATTCTCTACTTATAACACCCCACTAAATTGCCTGCCTCCATCTCCATGCACGACCCCAAGTCACCCATTTCCAGGCTCAAACTTGCCTGAATTTTAGTAATCATTAAACATTTTCATGGATGGATTCTTTCATTTAGAAAATATTTCTTGACAATCTATGCTATGTCTGTTTCTACCCTAAGCAAGATAGATCTGGTCCCTGCCCCATCCTAGCTTTTTCAGCCATCTGCTAGGTAGTTGGGCTTTCTGTGGTCTTAACCCTGTTCCAGTCTGGACTTGAATGTGTGCTTTTACCTTGTTTCTCTTCCTCACCAACTTTTCTAAGCACGCCTGATTTCTGGGGCCGCCCAGTGGTATACATCCCTCTCGTGCGTCACCCTGACATTCTTCCTCCCTGTGTCCTCATCTCTTTAACCATTGATGTTTATTCCCACATTCAAAATACTCAAAACCAACGAGTAAAGACAACTTTTCAAGAACTAATATTTTATTCTGAATGACAACAATAACTTTCCATGTCCAGATTTTTTTTTTTTAATGATGCTCAGGGTCTTTAATCCTGCCCATTCACTCACACAGTTGAATGTGTCTATGAACACTAGGTCAGGACATCAAAAAGAACAGAGATACCCTTCCTACCTACTCAAAGTCAAGGTCCACAGAATATCCAAATTACTAGCTGTAGAGATGAACAGAAACACTGCTCCTTCCTTTGCCTATTTTAGAGCACTGGAGGGGGGATCCAGGGTGTCGGGTGCTAAGCAAGCTCTGTATTATTGAGCTGCATCCTCAGAGTGAGAAGCTGTTTTAGAAGAGGAACACAGGGAGGAGGAAGTTGTGGACTCCATGTTGATATTCTCCTTCGTTCTAGAGGCAACTCTCAACCTCCCCAACCATAGCAACAAACAGCACCAACTCCTTTCTAGCCGAACCTCTTAACAATTCCAGGAATTATTTGAATTTGAGTAAAGTGGTTCCTTGGTGACTCCCTGACAGCCAGCAGCATTGACAACATGTTTTCTGATATAAACTGTTTTACAAAGAGCGTGTGTCTTTTTACTATGGAGCCTTACATTCTGAGCAGAAACCTAATAAGGTTTTCAGCGGGGTTTTAAGAGGCTCTGTCACAGGACTTAAAACAACCGTGATCTATTGTTTTTAGTGCCACGAAAGGCCTGGGAAAAGAAATAGCATTTTCAATTTGACTTTATGGCCCCCCAAGTTGTGTTCATGTTAAATGAAAGCTAGAAATTGGTATTGAGAAAAGGGCAAGGACTTCAGACTCACACAGTTTTGAATTTCACCATCACTTGTAAGCTAGCTTTGCCCAAGTGTTCCGTATCTCATTTTATTCATACATATAAAAATGCATATATTATATACTATATATTATATAACACATATACTGTATATTACACACACGCGTGTATTACAGTAAAAGGTGACACAAATCCTGGGACACAGAATGATGTACCAGATGCTTTGTTATATATGACAGAAACTCAGTTTAAACCAATTAAATTGCTACTAATATACAACTAAAAAGTTCAAGGGTGATTGGATACAGGAACAGCTAAATCTAGGGATTTCAACATTGTCCTTAAATTCCATCTCTGTCTTTAGGCTCTGCTGTTTTGGTTTGAATGTAAGCCGTCACTTAGCAGGCTCATGGATTTGGATATTTGGTCCCCGGATGATGGTGCTATTGGAAAGGTTGTAGAGGCAGGACCTCACTGGAGGAAGTCTCATGGCCCAGCTCACTTCCTGTTGAGCCTCTGCTTCCTGACTTCAGGTGCAATGGGAACCTGCCTCCTACTCCTGGCCTTGTGCTTGCCCTGGGTGATGGATTGTGAGCTGGGGCAAGCCTTCCCTCCCTTTAGTTATGTGCTTCTTGTGATGGTGACTTAAGTGACTAGCAGAATGTCTTCTGTTTGGCTTCATCTTTCAAACATCCCTAATGGAGAGGAGGCTATTTCCTGGCACAAGCACAAGGGAACCCATAGGCTGTATGTCGATTTGCCAGAAGGCAGAAAAAACAACCCCGTCTCAGCAGGACAAACTGCTAAGGGTATATGAAGAATCCAGAGTGTACTACAGGCAGGAACATTTAGGCACAGCATGAGAGAAGAAGACATTTCATTTCCACCAAAGCCACTCAGAGTAGGCAGCCCCAAGATTATGATTTCCATCCAACAGTTAAAGACACAGAGGCATGTATACACTTCTTATTGCTTGTGTAATATGTTGCCATAACTCACTGGGTTGAGTTAACTCAAGCTTGTTATCTTGTTCTGGAGGTCAGAAGGAATCAGACAGGAACCACACTGGGATAAAATCAAGAAGTAAACCCAAGTATAGTGGCTCATGCCTGTAATCCCAGCATTTGAGAAGCAGAAGGGCTGGTGAGAGTTCAAGGATTAACCCCGAAACATCACCACCACCACCACCACCACCACCACCACCACCACCACCACCACCACCACCACCACCACCATCAGAAGAAGCAGAAAAGGTAGAAGAGGAGAAAAGGGGGGAGGAGGAGGAAAAAGGAAGGGAAAGACAAGGAGAGGAGGAGGAGAAGAAGAGGAGGAAAAGGAAAAGTCATCACTGGGTTTGAACCCATTTTGGGACTCTAGAGGAGAATCTGTATCAGTTATGGTCTCTGAAGCCTGGGTCTACTCCTCAGCTTGTGGTCTCTTCCTCCTATCCAAGCAACAGCATGGCACCTCATGTCTCTCTCTCTCTTTGACTTTCTGTTTCCCCTTTTTCTTTACAAGGGCACATAATATAGTTGACTCAGGTGATCCAGGGTCATCAGCTCCCCATCTTGGGAACCAACCTTGAATCACATCTGCAAAGTCACTTTTGCCACCAAAAGTGTCATATTCCCAAATTCTGAGAATTACGACTTATGAGTCTTTGTTGGGGCCATGTTTATTGGTCTCCCACGCAGGCTTTTTAGGGCCAAAGACCCCTACACCTTAGGTAGCTCAACTATGATTTGAACTGAGGCCAGTGATTCAGGGTAAGAAATGTAGCTTTAGCACACAGTACGTTCTGTAGCCTCAGCCTGGCATCACAGGGCCTCTGTCTTTGTGTATAAAATGGACATATTATGTACTAATAAAATGAAAGCTTGCCTTAAAGCATGCGCTAGTGCCTGGCCTGGAGCTGGAATGAATGATGTGGTGGATATTCCCATTCTTTTGTCATCATTTGTGTTCTGAGATGGGGTCTCATCATATATCTCAAACTGGGGCTGAACTCATGATCTTCCAAGCACACATGCTCCTTGCCTGGCTGATTTTCAACAATCTTCAGTATGTCCTCTTGGAATTTGGCTCAGGGAGACCTGGAGAGGAACAAGCAGTGTTTGGGGGTAGGTGGAGCTCCGACTCTAAATCTGCCATGTGGCTACAAAGAACTGAATTTTTTTTCTAGACCAGCTTTCTTATAATGAAATCAGTAGGACCTTTCCTTCCAGAATTAAGCAGAAAGTCTACCTGTAGTCAACTTCAACAACTGCAGTCTTCATTCCCTGATGCCTTTCTCCCTCCTCTCCCCAGTTTCCTTTTCCCTATCCTTCCTTTCTCTCTTTCTTTTAAGAGCATTTAAGAGCAATTGGGCAGTTTCGAGGCTTCTGCCTTCCAGTTTCGCCCTCCTTCCTTATGTGTTGCAGTACCCAGGACTCATCAGCTCAACTCCTTCTTAGTCATGCCATCTAACTGCTAATGACCCTGTCAAACCTTCCTCAGTCTTCCTTCCCCAATAAAAAACTCCACACCCCCAGAATAACTGTGGAGATGCAACCAGGATCCCACACCTCTGGCCCTGATTCAGAGCAAGGACCTGAAACTCCATTTTACAAAATATTTTTTATTTATTAATTGATTATTTATTTATTTACAGTTCAAATGTTGTCCCCCTTCCCAGTCTCCCCTGCACAAATCCCACATCCAATCCACCCTCCCCTTTACTTCTAAGAGGATGCTCCCCCACTCCCACCCATTCCCACCTCACCCCTCTAGTACCCCCCAAAAGCTGGGGCAACAAGCCTCCACAGGACCAAAGGTCTCCCCTCCCATTGATGCGAGATAAGGCAATCCTCTGCTACTTAGGCAGCTGGAGCCATGGGCCCATCCATGTATACTCTTTGGTTAGTGGTTTAGTCCCTGGGAACGCTGGGTGGTGAGTTAGTTGACATTGTTGTTCATATGGGATTGTAATCCCCTTCAGCTCCTTCAGTCCTTGCCCTAACTCTTCCATTGGGGTCCCTGTGCTCAGTCCAATATTTGGCTGCGAGCATCCGTATTTGTATTGGTCAGACACTGGTAGAGCCTCTCAGAGGACAGCCATGTGAGGCTCTTATCAGTGAGCACTTCTTGGTCACAATAGTGTCAGGGTTTGGTGTCTGCAGATGGGATGGATCCTATGGTGGGGTAGTCTCTGGATGGCCTTTCCTTCAGTCTCTGCTCCACTTTTTGTCCCCACGTGTCCATTAGACAGGAACAATTTTGGGTTAACAGTTTTGAGATGGGTGGTGGCCCCATTCCTCAACTGAGGGCCATGTCTATCTACTGGAGGCGGTCTCTTCAGATTCTGTCTCCCCTCTGTTGGGTATTTCAGCTAATGTCATCCTGTTGGGTCCTGGGGACATCTCACTTCTCTGGTGTCTGGGACTTTCTAATGGTTCCCTGCCCCCATACCCTGCCTCCTACGGCTACATTCTATTTATTCTCCTGACACTTTGGACTTCTCTCCTGTCTCTTCCCATACCTTATCCTGGACCCCCTTTCCCTTTCCTTTCCTCTCTCCCTCTCAGGTTCCTCCATTCCTCTACCTCCCATGATTATTTTGTTTCCCCCTTCTAAGTAGGATTGAAGCATCCACACTTTGGTTTTCCTTTTTGCTAAGCTTCATGTGGTCTGTGAGTTGTATCTTGGGTATTCTGAACTTTTTGCCTAATACCCACTTACCAGTGAGTACATACCATGTGTGTCCTTCTGTGTCTGGGTTAGCTCACTCAGGGTGGTATTGTCTAGTTCCATCCATTTACCTGCAAAATTCATGAAGTCATCACTTTTAATAGCTGAGTAGTACTCCATTGTGTAAATGTACTTCTATAGTTCTAGGCGAATGGTGCTTTATAAGGATCCCCAGAGCATCTTCTTACCTAGCAGGGATCTATCTTTTGAGCAGGTTGATACCCATGCTGATGCCCTCATCCTGTTCATGGGCTGGTGGTTTTCAGCCTGATTTTGAGAGTGCAAAATACTGGTCAGTAATCATGTCTTATTGGAATGTACAGATTCTCCCATTTCACTGTTTTAGCCTGAATTTCAAGTATTTTGTAATTTATTTAGAGAGACCCAGTGGCCAAACCTTTCCTGTAAATAACTGGTGCCTTCTCCATCCCTATCTATGAAATGAGAGATGGGGTAGGTCACCTCATGTACAGAGGAGACAGAGTTAAGTTACAACAGACAACCTCTTGCTGTCCACATGGGCAGACGCACCCTTGAGTTCTGTCTTCCACATCTATTCAACTAAAGCTTGCCTGAGGTGTTGGAGGATCACAGAGATCTTGAACCTTTGGTTGGGGAATCTGATAACCTTTAAGCTAAGACAGAAGCCACCAACATCTTCAAGCAGGAGTTGAGGGAGGTGCCTATTCTTATCATTAGCAAATAATTATTATGTGCTTGTCTTTGGTTATCTTAAATAAGCAGTCTTATGAAAATGTTGCAAGGCCACATGGACAGGCAGATCTCATGTTTATGACTTCTCCCCATGTAGCACCAAGTCCTATTTTGAATATATTTATGGAAAATAAATCACCAAAGCTGCTCAAATGGGTTATGCTAGGTGAGTAGGCTTTGTGCTGGTTAGTCTCCATGGTCAGTGAGATTGGTTTGAGAAGCAGTCTGGCAGTATATGAATGTAAGAGTGTTTCCAGAGGACAGATTAAGGGGGATGGCCTCCTACTGTGAATGTGGTAACACATGCTGGGAGCTCAGAAGGAATAAAGGAATAAAAGGAAGGAAGGAAGGCAACATACTTCTCTCTCATTCCCTCTCTCTCTCTCTCTCTCTCTCTCTCTCTCTCTCTTTCCTCTGTCTTTCTCTGTTGCTGTCTGTTGGTCTCTATCTCTGTCTGATTCTGTCCATCATGATATGAGATACTGTGCTTTTAGAGGCCTTTCTAGCATGAGGAAACCAGGAACCCAAACACTTCTTGCTTTATGATTTTTTTTTCAGGCATTTTATAACAGCAACAAAAAGTCTGATCAACACAGAGGAATTTATTATTATGGAAGTTCACTCATGACTAGAGTGGCAGGGAGGGCTGCTGGAGAATTCTTGGCATGGTCAGTGTATTGTATAGCCTCACACGCACACGCAGTGCTTTCTAGCTTAGCTGTTCTCTGGCTGTGTGGCCTTGGGTGGACATTTGATCTCTCTGGGTTTCAATTTGCTCATCTCTTAAAAAGTGTGTCAAGACGGCTCTCGCCTCATGAGTTTGTTTGAGGATGGAGTTTCTGTGACTGCAGCTCTGAGGGCACTGCCTAGTAGTGTGTGGTAAATACCACACATCTTATCATCTAAAGCCTTTAAAAACTGTCCCACGATCCTCATGAGGATGCTCTGTGTTGTCTCTCAGTGGTACTTTTGAGATGAGAACCAATAGGAAGTGGGCATATTTCTTTCTTTCTGGTCCTTCCTCATGTGCTAGTGTGGGAAAGTTGTGGTAGCAGAGGGTGACCAAACCACTCTTTGTTTTTTTCCTCTTCCCCTCTGGCATTTTCCAGCATTGTTCTTGGCACAGAAACTTGCATGTAGTGGTTTGAATGGAAATGTCCCCCATAGGTCCCTAAAGAGTAGCATTATTAGGAGGTGTGGCCTGGTTGGAAGAGGGGTGGGCTTTGAGGTCTTAGATACTCAAGCCAGGCTCAGCATCTCACTCTTCCTGCTGCCTGCTGATCCAGCCGAACTCTCAGCTACCTCTTCAATACCATGTCTGCTTGCATGCTGCCATGCTTCTCACAATGACTATAAGGGGCTAAACCTCTGAACTGTGAGCTAGTCCCAATTAAATGGTTCATTTGAAGAGTGACCATGGTCATGGTGTTTCTTCACAGCAATGGGGACCCTAACTAAGATACTACACAATCCCAAACAAAGCACAGAATGTAAGAAAGGTTGTCCTTTGTGTTTGAGGAAGGTCACACGAGCTTGGAGACTGTTAGTTTACTAGGGTTGAAGTAACAAAAAGCTCAAAGGCAATAGACATTTATGTCTAACAGCTCTGGGGCGGAAGACCAGGGTCCAAGTGTTGCCTACAGGCTGTGAACTCACTCGGCATCCATTAGCCCCCACCCCACCCCAGGACAATTTTCCTTTTCTCATATTGGATTATGAGAAAAGTCATGTTGGATTATGTCCCCTCCTTATGACCTAAATTAACTATGGTCACCACAAATGACAGCATTTCTTACATTCTGTGCTTTTTTGGGGATTGTGTAGTATCTTAGTTAGGGTTTCTTTAAAGACTGTTTCCAAATATAGTCACACTAGGCACTGAGAACTATGTCAAGTGTCTTTCTCAACTGCATCTCCACCAGTTTAAGATTTTTTTTGTTTGTTTCGGGGCCATTGTTCTTTCCTGAACCTGGGATTCCTGGATTCGGCTAATGGGACTGGTAAACAAACTCCAGGGATCTTGGGGCTTCTGTCTCAGTCTTGCCCTCCACAGAGTCAGGATTTATTGCGTACAGCATTGTGTCTGGGTCTTTACCTAACTGCTAGGGCTTTGCACATAGGTCTCCATGCTTGTGTGGCAAGCACTTTACTGACTGAGCTCCCTCCTATGCCCCATGAGAGCCTTTTTAGCACAGATGCACTCCAGCCTATCCCCTCTCCATGTGGAACTTCAGGCTGGTGAAAGTTTTTGTTTTCTGCAGGGACACTGCCTTGTTTCTCCATCACTACTCTGTTGGTGGCTTTTATGACACACACAGTGACTTTTAATCAGAAAGCAGATCTCAGCAATAAAATGGTGCCAAGTGCAATGCTCATAGAAACTTCAAATTGAGTGACTCTGGAATTTTAAAGCAGAAATGAGGCCACTTACCACTCCATTCTGCTCAAAACCATGCACCAAATGCTAATTGTATCCCTGGTCTTCTGAAGGACCTACCCCTTGACTTTACCTCCACCTCTTCACCTTTCTGCTCACTGATAGGACTTCAGAATATTTCTTTTTTTTTTTTTTTATTAACTTGAGTATTTCTTATATACATTTCGAGTGTTATTCCCTTTCCCGGTTTCCGGGCAAACATCCCCCTCCCCCCTCCCCTTCCCTATGGGTGTTCCCCTCCCAACCCTCCCCCCATTGCCGCCCTCCCCCCATAGACTAGTTCACTGGGGGTTCATTCTTAGCAGGACCCAGGGCTTCCCCTTCCACTGGTGCTCTTACTAGGATATTCATTGCTACCTATGGGGTCAGAGTCCAGGGTCAGTCCATGTATAGTCTTTAGGTAGTGGCTTAGTCCCTGGAAGCTCTGGTTGCTTGGCATTGTTGTACTTTTGGGGTCTCGAGCCCCTTCAAGCTCTTCCAGTTCTTTCTCTGATTCCTTCAATAGGGGACCTATTCTCAGTTCAGTGGTTTGCTGCTGGCATTCGCCTCTATATTTGCTGTATTCTGGCTGTGTCTCTCAGGAGCGATCTACATCCGGCTCCTGTCGGTCTGCACTTCTTTGCTTCATCCATCTTGTCTAATTGGGTGGCTGTATATGTATGGGCCACATGTGGGGCAGGCTCTGAATGGGTGTTCCTTCAGTGTCTGTTTTAATCTTTGCCTCTCCCTTCCCTGCCAAGGGTATTCTTTTTCCTCATTTAAAGAAGGAGTGAAGCATTCACATTTTGATCATCCGTCTTGAGTTTCGTTTGTTCTAGGGATCTAGGGTAATTCAAGCATTTGGGCTAATAGCCACTTATCAATGAGTGCATACCATGTATGTCTTTCTGTGATTGGGTTAGCTCACTCAGGATGATATTTTCCAGTTCCAACCATTTGCCTACGAATTTCATAAACTCGTTGTTTTTGATAGCTGAGTAATATTCCATTGTGTAGATGTACCACATTTTCTGTATCCATTCCTCTGTTGAAGGGCATCTGGGTTCTTTCCATTTTCTGGCTATTATAAATAAGGCTGCGATGAACATAGTGGAGCACGTGTCTCTTTTATATGTTGAGGCATCTTTTGGGTATATGCCCAAGAGAGGTATAGCTGGATCCTCAGGCAGTTCAATGTCCAATTTTCTGAGGAACCTCCAGACTGATTTCCAGAATGGTTTTACCAGTCTGCAATCCCACCAACAATGGAGGAGTGTTCCTCTTTCTCCACATCCTCGCCAGCATCTGCTGTCACCTGAGTTTTTGATCTTAGCCAATCGCACTGGTGTGAGGTGAAATCTCAGGGTTGTTTTGATTTGCATTTCCCTTATGACTAAAGATGTTGAACATTTCTTTAGGTGTTTCTCAGCCATTCGGCATTCCTCAGCTGTGAATTCTTTGTTTAGCTCTGAACCCCATTTTTTAATAGGGTTATTTGTCTCCCTGCGGTCTAACTTCTTGAGTTCTTTGTATATTTTGGAAATAAGGCCTCTATCTGTTGTAGGATTGGTAAAGATCTTTTCCCAATCTGTTGGTTGCCGTTTTGTCCTAACCACAGTGTCCTTTGCCTTACAGAAGCTTTGCAGTTTTATGAGATCCCATTTGTCGATTCTTGATCTTAGAGCATAAGCCATTGGTGTTTTGTTCAGGAAATTTTTTCCAGTGCCCATGTGTTCCAGATGCTTCCCTAGTTTTTCTTCTATTAGTTTGAGTGTGTCTGGTTTGATGTGGAGGTCCTTGATCCACTTGGACTTAAGCTTTGTACAGGGTGATAAGCATGGATCGATCTGCATTCTTCTACATGTTGCCCTCCAGTTGAACCAGCACCATTTGCTGAAAATGCTATCTTTTTTCCATTGGATGGTTTTGGCTCCTTTGTCAAAAATCAAGTGACCATAGGTGTGTGGGTTCATTTCTGGGTCTTCAATTCTATTCCATTGGTCTATCTGTCTGTCTCTGTACCAATACCATGCAGTTTTTATCACTATTGCTCTGTAATACTGCTTGAGTTCAGGGATAGTGATTCCCCCTGAAGTCCTTTTATTGTTGAGGATAGCTTTAGCTATCCTGGGTTTTTTGTTATTCCAGATGAATTTGCAAATTGTTCTGTCTAACTCTTTGAAGAATTGGATTGGTATTTTGATGGGGATTGCATTGAATCTGTAGATTGCTTTTGGTAAAATGGCCATTTTTACCATATTAATCCTGCCAATCCATGAGCATGGGAGATCTTTCCATCTTCTGAGGTCTTCTTCAATTTCTTTCCGCAGTGTCTTGAAGTTCTTATTGTACAGATCTTTTACTTGCTTGGTTAAAGTCACACCGAGGTACTTTATATTATTTGGGTCTATTATGAAGGGTGTCGTTTCCCTAATTTCTTTCTCGGCTTGTTTCTCTTTTGTATAGAGGAAGGCAACTGATTTATTTGAGTTAATTTTATACCCAGCCACTTTGCTGAAGTTGTTCATCAGCTTTAGTAGTTCTCTGGTGGAACTTTTGGGATCACTTAAATATACTATCATGTCATCTGCAAATAGTGATATTTTGACCTCTTCTTTTCCGATCTGTATCCCTTTGATCTCCTTTTGTTGTCTGATTGCTCTGGCTAGAACTTCAAGAACTATATTGAATAAGTAGGGAGAGAGTGGGCAGCCTTGTCTAGTCCCGGATTTTAGTGGGATTGCTTCAAGTTTCTCTCCATTTAGTTTAATGTTAGCAACTGGTTTGCTGTATATGGCTTTTACTATGTTTAGGTATGGGCCTTGAATTCCTATTCTTTCCAGGACTTTTATCATGAAGGGGTGTTGAATTTTGTCAAATGCTTTCTCAGCATCTAATGAAATGATCATGTGGTTCTGTTCTTTCAGTTTGTTTATATAATGGATCACGTTGATGGTTTTCCGTATATTAAACCATCCCTGCATGCCTGGGATGAAGCCTACTTGATCATGGTGGATGATTGTTTTGATGTGCTCTTGAATTCGGTTTGCCAGAATTTTATTGAGTATTTTTGCGTCGATATTCATAAGGGAAATTGGTCTGAAGTTCTCTTTCTTTGTTGTGTCTTTGTGTGGTTTAGGTATAAGAGGAATTGTGGCTTCATAGAAGGAATTCGGTAGGGCTCCATCTGTTTCAATTTTGTGGAATAGTTTGGATAATATTGGTATGAGGTCTTCTATGAAGGTTTGATAGAATTCTGCACTAAACCCGTCTGGACCTGGGCTCTTTTTGGTTGGGAGACCTTTAATGACTGCTTCTATTTCCTTAGGAGTTATGGGGTTGTTTAACTGGTTTATCTGTTCCTGATTTAACTTCGATACCTGGTATCTGTCTAGGAAATTGTCCATTTCCTGAAGATTTTCAAATTTTGTTGAATATAGGTTTTTATAGTAAGATCTGATGATTTTTTGAATTTCCTCCGAATCTGTAGTTATGTCTCCCTTTTCATTTCTGATTTTGTTAATTTGGACACACTCTCTGTGTCCTCTCGTTAGTCTGGCTAAGGGTTTATCTATCTTGTTGATTTTCTCAAAGAACCAACTTTTGGTTCTGTTGATTCTTTCTATGGTCCTTTTTGTTTCTACTTGGTTGATTTCAGCTCTGAGTTTGATTATTTCCTGCCTTCTACTCCTCCTGGGTGTATTTGCTTCTTTTTGTTCTAGAGCTTTTAGGTGTGCTGTCAAGCTGCTGACATATGCTCTTTCCTGTTTCTTTCTGCAGGCACTCAGCGCTATGAGTTTTCCTCTTAGCACAGCTTTCATTGTGTCCCATAAGTTTGAGTATGTTGTATCTTCATTTTCATTAAATTCTAAAAAGTTTTTAATTTCTTTCTTTATTTCTTCCTTGACCAGGTTATCATTGAGTAGAGCATTGTTCAATTTCCACGTATATGTGGGCATTCTTCCCTTATTGTTATTGAAGACCAGTTTTAGGCCGTGGTGGTCCGATAGCACGCATGGGATTATTTCTATCTTTCTGTACCTGTTGAGGCCCGTTTTTTGACCAATTATATGGTCAATTTTGGAGAAAGTACCATGAGGAGCTGAGAAGAAGGTATATCCTTTTGCTTTAGGATAGAATGTTCTATAAATATCCGTTAAGTCCATTTGGCTCATGACTTCTCTTAGTCTGTCTACATCACTGTTTAATTTCTGTTTCCATGATCTGTCCATTGATGAGAGTGGGGTGTTGAAATCTCCCACTATTATTGTGTGAGGTGCAATGTGTGTTTTGAGCTTTAGTAAGGTTTCTTTTACATATGTAGGTGCCCTTGTATTTGGGGCATAGATATTTAGGATTGAGAGTTCATCTTGGTTGATTTTTCCTTTGATGAATATGAAGTGTCCTTCCTTATCTTTTTTTGATGACTTTTAGTTGGAAATTGATTTTATTTGATATTAGAATGGCTACTCCAGCTTGCTTCTTCTGACCATTTGCTTGGAAAGTTGTTTTCCAGCCTTTCACTCTGAGGTAGTGTCTGTCTTTGTCTCTGAGGTGTGTTTCCTGTAGGCAGCAGAATGCAGGGTCCTCGTTGCGTATCCAGTTTGTTAATCTATGTCTTTTTATTGGGGAGTTGAGGCCATTGATATTGAGAGATATTAAGGAATAGTGATTATTGCTTCCCGTTATATTCATATTTGATGTGAGGTTATGTTTGTGTGCTTTCATTCTCTTTGTTTTGTTGCCAAGACGATTAGTTTCTTGCTTCTTCTAGGGTATAGCTTGCCTCCTTATGTTGGGCTTTACCATTTATTATCCTTTGTAGTGCTGGATTTGTAGAAAGATATTGTGTAAATTTGGTTTTGTCATGGAATATCTTGGTTTCTCCATCAATGTTAATTGAGAGTTTTGCTGGATACAGTAATCTGGGCTGGCATTTGTGTTCTCTTAGGGTCTGTATAACATCAGTCCAGGATCTTCTGGCCTTCATAGTTTCTGGCGAGAAGTCTGGTGTGATTCTGATAGGTCTCCCTTTATATGTTACTTGACCTTTTTCCCTTACTGCTTTTAATATTCTTTCTTTATTTTGTGCGTTTGGTGTTTTGACAATTATGTGACGGGAGGTGTTTCTTTTCTGGTCCAATCTATTTGGAGTTCTGTAGGCTTCCTGTATGTCTATGGGTATCTCTTTTTTTAGGTTAGGGAAGTTTTCTTCTATGATTTTGTTGAAGATATTTACTGGTCCTTTGAGCTGGGAGTCTTCACTCTCTTCTATACCTATTATCCTTAGGTTTGATCTTCTCATTGAGTCCTGGATTTCCTGTATGTTTTGGACCAGTAGCTTTTTCCGCTTTACATTATCTTTGACAGTTGAGTCAATGATTTCTATGGAATCTTCTGCTCCTGAGATTCTCTCTTCCATCTCTTGTATTCTGTTGGTGAAGCTTGTATCTACAGCTCCTTGTCTCTTCTTTTGGTTTTCTATATCCAGGGTTGTTTCCATGTGTTCTTTCTTGATTGCTTCTATTTCCATTTTTAATTCCTTCAACTGTTTGATTGTGTTTTCCTGGAATTCTTTCAGGGATTTTTGCGATTCCTCTCTGTAGGCTTTTACTTGTTTATTAATGTTTTCCTGTGCTTCCCTAAGTGTGTTCAGGTCTTTCCTGAAGTCCTCCAGCATCATGATCAAATATGATTTTGAAACTAGATCTTGCTTTTCTGGTGTGTTTGGATATTCCATGTTTGTTTTGGTGTGAGAATTGGGCTCCGATGATGGCATGTAGTCTTGGTTTCTGTTGCTTGGGTTCCTGCGCTTGCCTCTCGCCATCAGATTATCTCTAGTGTTACTTTGTTCTGCTATTTCTGACAGTGGCTAGACTGTCCTATAAGCCTGTGTGTCAGGAGTGCTGTAGACCTGTTTTCCTCTCTTTCAGTCAGTTATGGGGACAGAGTGTTCTGCTTTCGGGCGTGTAGTTTTTCCTCTCTACAGGTCTTCAGCTGTTCCTGTGGGCCTGTGTCTTGAGTTCACCAGGCAGCTTTCTTGCAGCAGAAAATTTGGTCTTACCTGTGGTCCCGAGGCTCAGGTTTGCTCGTGGGGTGCTGTCCAGGGGCTCTCTGCAGCGGCAGCAACCAGGAAGACCTGTGCCGCCCCTTCCGGGAACTTCAGTGCACCAGGGTTCCAGATGGTCTTTGGCTTTTTCCTCTGGCGTCCGAGATGTGTGTGCAGGGGGCAGTCTCTTCTGGTTTCCCAGGCTTGTCTGCCTCTCTGAAGGTTTAGCTCTCCCTCCCACGGGATTTGGGTGCAGAGAACTGTTTATCCGGTCTGTTTCCTTCAGGGTCCGGCGGTGTCTCTGGCAGGGGTCCTGCCGCTCCTGGGCCCTCCCCCACGCGAGCCCAGAGGCCTTATACAGTTTCCTCTTGGGCCAGGGATGTGGGCAGGGGTGAGCAGTGTTGGTGGTCTCTTCTGCTCTGCAGCCTCAGGAGTGCCCACCTGACCAGGCGGTTGGGTCTCTCTCTCACCGGGTCTGGGAGCAGAGAGCTGCTGCGGGCCGGGATCCGCGGGTGTGGGACCCAGAATATTTCTTTGGACATACAAGCACTCTCCTCTGGAAACATCTGCACATGCTATCCATCTACTTGTGTGACTCCAACATTCTTGCGAAACCTTACCCCCTTGCCTTGCTATTAAGAGGTAAGACCAATAGAAGGCTATTATGTTTTGAGGGTTCTGTCTCCAGCTTTGGGGTCAGTGCCCTTATCAAAGAGGCCAGAGATCTTGCCTTTCTTTCTACTTTGTGATAAAGAAGTGAGAAATGTACAATTTTATTTGTTTTGTGCTTTTGGGATAGAGTTTTGCTATGTAGTCCAGGCTGGCCTGAAATCCACAATCCTGCCTCAGTCTCCCGAGTGCTGAGATCGCTGGTGTGCAGTTGCACATTGTGCAGGTGAGGTAGAGAGCTAGCTTGCAGCAGACATCAATCTGCTGGCATTTTTATCATAGGTTTTTCAATCTCCAGAACTCTGAGCAATGCATTTCCCCAGTGTGCAAACCACATGAAAGTGTTTTCTTACAGCAGTCAGAACAGACCAAAATCAGAATTCTATTCCTTCATATTGTTTTACCTTTGTTCCGCCATCCAGATTAGACCAGAATGCCACATCTGTGTGTCCTCAGAAAGGCTTTCCCTTAGGATCATGGCCATGAGAGCAACTGCACTGCATTTCTTCTGTCACATCTAGGTGGCAGGGGAGATTCTGTAGGTCAGTCTGTCAGTCGTTCATTATTGAGACCCTCACTTGGTACTGGGTGTTGGGAATTACAAGATAAACAATGTAGGCCCCTCTTTCCCAAAGGCACTTCCACTTGGTGGTGTAAAGTCTGTCCATAAACCTGAAGAGAGCCACAAAGTGTAGCTTATTTGTGTTACGGAAGTGCTTGTAAGGCATCAGAACCAGGCACCCTGTGAAGTTATCAGATTGTCTCACGTGGCCCAAATATGCTTTTAGGAAGTCCTACCTGAGTGTGTGGCTTGACTGGTTCTTAAATAGTGATACTAGGGCCCAGCACTTTCTTCTTTATCTCAGATTACAGTTCAGTTTCATTAAAATTATCTTGAGGTATCAGGGTGCCTCTTGTCCAATGTTCTTGGTGATGGAGGAGGATGGTCTATTAAATTTTTCGTTCCTTAGTCATTCTGGATCCAAGAACAAGGAAATGCCTAAAATAACAATGGAAAGCAAGGCTTTAATTAGAGGAAAAAGACAACAAAGGAAGAAAGCATCTTGCAGAGAATTCATGCAGATCCCCAGCCGAGGAGGAACCAGTATATTCATGTTGCTACACCCTCAATGTTCTGAACCATCTGTTGAATGTTCTAGAAAGCTGCAAATGTTCACTTGACTCTGCTCAGTGAGTATGCACATGCTTCTTTAGGGTTTTCTTGTCACATACATTTATTACAATACACATCTTGAGAAGGATGAGGACAAAATTTGTATGAGACAAGGAGAAGAAAGCATAGGTTTGATAAGAGTTTAATAACCTGTATGTTACCATAAGAACAAATTCTCCTACAGAAGGAGAACGTTTTCTTTCTTAAGACTTCTCTCCAAAATGCTACTAGCTTTCAATTGAGATATGAATTTGTTATGGATTAATATACGGGCTCCCCAGATTGGTTTTTCCAAACTCCGGTATTTGGAGGTGGGGACTTGAAGGGTTAGGTCCTCATGACATGGTTGGTGTCCTTGTAAGAAGAGGTACATAGGAATGTACTCAAAGAAACCTAAGTCTGGATACCAGGGAGACACCTGCACATGAATATTTACTCTTGCCTTGTGTTATGTATAATAGCCAAGCCATAGAAACAGCATATGTCCATCAACACATAAATGGATAAAGCTAATGTAGCATAAAAACAGAAAGGGATTTCATTCACTCATAAAGAGGAGCAAAATGACAACATTTGCAGAGAAAATGGATGGAACTAGACATCATCATATTAACCAAAATAAGCCAGGTTCAGAAAGAAAAGCATAGTACATTTTCTCTAATATCTGAAGCCTCTCTCTTGATCTCTCTCACAACACACACACACACACACACACACACACACACACACACACACACACACCACACACACATACATACACACCACACACTTCATACATAACACACCACACACACACACACAACATACACACCACACACACAAACATACACACCACACACACAACACCACACACAGCACATACACACCACACACACATACATACACACCACACACATCACACACCACACACACACACACCACACACATCACACACACATGCACACACCACACACACATCATACACACATCATACATACACACACCACACTCACACACATACCACATACACACATACCACACACACATACATACACATCATACATACACACACCACACTCACACACATACCACATACACACATACCACACACACATACATACACATCATACATACACACACCACACACACCTCACATACACCACACCACACACACCACACACAACACACAACACACACATCACACACACATACACATACCACACACACATACCACACATACACCACACCACACCACACACACACACACACAGACACACACAGACACACACAATCACACACACACACACACACACACACACACACACACACACACACACAGGGTAAGGCCTCTCTGGGAGAAAGAAGAGAATGAGGAACAGGTGAGGGCTGAATCTTATCAAAACACATGCTTGTACTTGGCTGGAGACGTCTTCATGAAATGGATCTCTAGGTAAGAAGGCAGGCACGGTGATGTACATCTGCATTCTCAGCACAGGGGAGGGAGAGACAGGCAGATCCCTGACCTTTACTGACCAGCCAGGCTAGCCAACGGTGTACAGAGAATTTGTACCATCAGTATGTACTAATGGTTTCCTAGAGAAAAGAGTAAGGAAGGAAGTTTGTCTGACATGAGCACACTTAAGAGGGTAGCCTCCTGCATGGAGTCCTCAGCAGAACTGAGGTTGGCGACCTGCTTTCAGCTTTCCAGCCTACAGAGCTGTGAGAAAATGGATGTCTACTATTTAAGCCATAACAGTTTTTGGAATTTATTTACTGTGGCTGGGGCTGAAAAGACAGACCCCAGGTGGGCAAATGCTTACACGATATTCTCTACACAGTATATAAGTCCTGAGGACATGGACTGAAAGATTCAGTCATTTCCTTTAGGGAGCTCATGGTTCAGTAGAAGGGCTTGGAATGAGAAGGAGTCTTCACACAGTTGATCCATTTTTCTGTGGAACGATACAAATGAGTCTGTTGAGCCTTCCATAACACACGTGCAAACCTCACGTGGATGTGACTTGTTTGTCCCTGGAGTATGTGTACATGTAACTAATGAAGGAGCTCGTCGTGAGGCCTTCTCGATTTAGGGTAGGTGCTAAATCCAGTGACTGTCACCCGTAGAAGAAGGAGAGGGAGATTTGAAGGACTTAGATATGTAGGGTTGAGAGTCACAGAAGGATTAAAGGGAAGGGAGGCACGGACTAGCCAAGGGACACCAGGGACATCTAGTACAAAAGAACATATCAAAAGGCATGGAAGAGATTCTTGTTCAAAGCTTCTCACAGGTACAATGCTGTGGCCCACCATGGAAGCTGAGCCTTCCCCTAGAGCCTCAAACTCCGAACCCTTGTTCCCCAGTGGGTGGTGCTGTTTTGAGAGGCTTGTGAGACCTTGGAAGGGGGTAGCTGGGAGAAGTAGGTCACTGGGTGTTAACAAGAAGATGGGATAAGGAGGTTTATGGACGGGAAAGGGGATAACATTTGAATCATAAATAAAAACATATCCAATAAAAAAGAATATTTTATACTCGAGCTGCTTGCCCCTTCTTTCATTAGTAGCCTGCCCTGCTGTGAACAGCCTTTGCCACACCCTCCTGCTGCCACAAAATGAGTTACCAGCCCACCTTTCCCATCTCGGTTGACTGACCCCTCTGAAACTGTGGTTAGGAACATGATTTTTTAGTTCATAAGTTGCTTCTGACGGGCATTCTGTCACAATGACGCAAAACTGATGAGTGTCACTGCCAACACTTCACATGCCAAAAGAGAGGGACTCATTTTCTGTTGATTAAGGGGACTAGCTTTGTGGGACTGTGCTATGACAATCCCATCTCAGGGTGACACTCCCTACTCTGCCTGCTGAGATCAGCCAGCTGGCCAGCCTCCTCAGAGCTGCTTTCCACAGCCTCACTGGTTGGCTGTTTTGTTTAGTGAGATCCATTGCTTTTGCTCTCAACAGCCGTCCATAATGGTTTCATTTGTAATTAAGCAATTTCATTAACATTATACAAACCAACAAAGTTTACATATAAAAAGGAAGAGCTGTATCTTGAAACCTAATTGAACACCCAGATAAAGGGGAGTGACTGAAGGGATTTCTGATTCTGTGGAGGCTGGAAAGACAAACACTAGAGACTGTCATTAAATTCTTGTCCTATAATACTCTGTCCTTGGATTATTTCTCAAATGTGTCTTTAGTGACCACTGAGCACTTCTGAGCACCCGTAGGCATTGCCTTCAGGGTGTGGTTTGTAGCAGGATGTTAGAAGTGTGATTTTTCCATCTTTCATTCTGGGCATTGAACCTCATGGATGCTAAACACGTTCCCTGCCACTGAGCAAAGTCCCTAGCCTGAAAACGTAAGCTGTTTTTAGTTTGTGCGATTTTGAGATAGGGTCCTAGATGGCTTCAGATTTGCTAGTTGAGGCTTAACCTTGAACTCTGGTCCTCCTGCTTCCATTTTCCAAGTGCAAGAATGGCAGGCATGACTCGTCATGACAGCACATGGCTTTTTATTCTTTATCAAAATATTGGTGATTGAATATTTATTTACTGTTTATGCTATCATAAAGTGAGGCAGGAATATTTTTTAATTTTAGTTGGCTTGCTTGACGAATCTACTGTTGGTTCCTCTTACATCAGATAGGACTATAATCTTTATAATAGTAAAGATAAACAGCAAGTAAACCACGCTGGATGTGTATTGTGTGCCCGACATGTTTCTGTGCCCGTTTTCTGTTTTCATTCATTCGGCCTTTACTGCGGCTCTGTGATGTGAATAGGACGCCAACCATTTTGTTACCCAATGAAGGGGCAGTGAGGCAAGCCGCAGGAGGGACCTCACCTGGAAGCACCCAAGCACCTCTCTGGGAGTTGAGGCATTTTAGACACACTGGCCTGCTTCTTGGTTTTGATGAGTTGAGATCCTTTGTGTGACTCTGTGGGGCAACTGGAGGGGGTGATCCATGCAGAGTGGGCACCTCATGCTCCTGAACACTGGGGCAAAGTAACATCTACCAAGGGCTCTCATTGTAATTCTTGTAAACTTGGGGCTGACAAAAGAGCCCCTGTCCCCAGCTCTTTCAGAGACTCCAACCCACAAACCTGGTCCTGGCCGAGAATGGGCATAAAATTCATCTGCAGGGAAGCTGGGGGGCTCTGGGTGCAAACTGCCCATCTGGGATTAAGTTTTGAACCCTCATGTGTCTGACTGCAACCTGGACTACCTTCCTGCCTCTTTGTACCTCACCTTATTCATTCACAAAGTGGAGATAGAAACCCAGAAAGGTGCCTCACGCCTGGGATCCTAGCACTTGGGAGGCTGAGATAGGAGGATCATGAGTTTGAGACTCTAGCCTAGGCTACATAATGAGTTCTAGGCTAGACCTGACTAGGAAACCCTATTGAAAAAATACAAGCTCAAACAAAACATACCATATTAAAGGAAGTGAAACGAAAACAAAGTAAACCAAAGCAAACCAGCAGTAGCAGCAGCAGCAGCAGCAGCAATTCTAAACAAAGATAGGAATGGCAAGGTACTTACCTCCTACATAAGGTGCGGTTAAATGAGTTAATATATTATTATTTTAGAGCCCTGTCAGCAGAGGGTGAGTACTGCAAAGTCTAGCTGAACTTCACTCACTCTTATTCACTCATTCATTCATCCATTCATCCATTCACCAATTCATTCATTCATCCATTCATCCATTCGCCAATTCATTCATTCATCCATTCATCCATTCGCCAATTCATTCATTCATTCATCCATTCATCCATTCGCCAATTCATTCATTCATTCATCCATTCATCCATTCACCAATTCATTCATTCACTCATTCATTCATTTATCTATTCATCAATTCATTCATTCATTCACTCACTAATTTATTCTACAATTAGTTGCTCAGAATCATGTTAGGGTGAACCCTTTGCAGATGCCTCGGATATGTAATTGTGCATTACCCTATATGGGAACCTCACTCCAAATGTTTCCAAAGAGACCTTTGTCTCAAACAAACTTTTGACTTTCATAACAGCCCAAGCTATCAGAAGGAACAGAAAGCTTAAATATCCAAAAAAGGTTCCTGCAACATTGAAGGAAAATTCCTGAAAAGTAGCAAAGAAAATTAAAAAAAAAAAAAAGTCAAGCACAAATTCAGCACTCGTGCACGGTGACTATTTACATTTTAATGACTTTCCTTGAGGCTTTTTATGCATAGATTTTTGCATAATTATATCCATTTTCTCTTTGCAGTTTTTGTCTCCTTTTCTCAGTTATTATCATATCATAGGCACTTTCTACGTGGTGCAGTCCTCGGGAACGTCACCTCTTAGGCCTCCTTCGTGTTCCACGCAAGGGTTGTGGTGTGGATTATTTAACCAAACATTTAAATTTAAACTTTTTCTTCCTATCAGTTATACTGCTGCAGTATTGATCTTGCAGCACAATAGGCTCACCCTACTGCCCCTCCCATAGCAACTCCCAGGGCTTCGGCTGATTTCATTAGGCTGTACATGCCTGTGTGTAATTACTGCATCGAAATGTATGCCCATCGTGAGGCATTCAGTCCACGCCTCCGGTTCTCTTTGAAAGCCTCTGCCAGTTGACACTCGGCTCTGCAGCTCAGGAAAATACCCATTTTTGCCCCAGTTTGTTTAACATGTCTGTTACGATTTTAAAACACTAGCTAATTTGAAAGCCACTTAATGGCATTGTTTCTTTCTGCAGGGCTTTGGTGAGTAGAGATATGGAAACAGTTTTTGTGTTTGTTAACAACAACGTTTCCTCTTCGTGGAAAGGTCATCTATGTCCTCTCTCCCCTCCTCTGTGGGTTTTTTTGTTTTTCTTATGAGTCGGATTAATTTGAATATCTAAATGCAGAGTCCCTGTTCTTGTCACAGGTTCGTCAATGTGTCTACTTTTACCTGTTTCCCTTTTAAGTTTGATCAAGATTTCTGTGTTTCTAAGATGTCATTTTTTTTCTTGTAATTACACCTGCCCATTGTACCCTTATTGATGTTTTAATCTTTCCTCGATCTAGGCATTCTTTCTTTTTCCAGAACCTTGATAAATATTCATTTCTAACTGTTCATAGTTTGTTTATGCTTTGATTTAACAAAAAAAAAAAAACAACTCTTTGATCTGTCTGGGAATTATTTTGCTACATGATATTGAAGGGAGACCCCCCCCCCCCGACCAACCAATTGTCCCAGTGTAACTTTTTTCTTTTTAAATTTGCTTTCCTTGCATTGTCATATGTAAACTATTCATTTGTATTTTGATGTCATCCATTCTGTGTGCTGTGTCGAGCTGAGCCGTGTACTACACTGTTGAAGTCCAGGCTTTTTCAGAGACTGTCCTTGGGTGGTTTGAGGATCAAAGGGCTCTCCCCTGTGCAATAAACTCCTTGCCTTTCCTCTTCCGGTGAGACTGAGAAAAGACAAAGATCAGCACCAATGAGATCGGCACCAAGGCTGAGAGCCCCGCCCACTCCAGCAGGCATCATGCCCTGTACTCTGAGATTTGCTCCTGGATGGTGGGTTTGTGTTCAGCTTGTCTCCATGCAACTCTCACTCCTGCTATTTATTCCACACTGGGAGGGGGAGCCCAGTGGGGAAGGCCCGCCCTGGGGGTGATTTCAATTTCACGGTCACTGCATGCAGTCACCCTTGGTTCTCTTGTGCAGCTGGAGAGCCTGCCCCAATATCATCTGTTTATCTCTCCTCAGTTCCCGCCTTTCTTCTCCAGTATGAGGACCACCTACATACACAGGGGTGTGTGCGGTGCTCTGTTTTCTTTTCCTTCTTTGGAGATAGGCTGTCTTGTATCTTAGTCTGGCGTCAAATCCATCAAACTGTTACTGACAACCAGGAACTTCTGAACCCCCTGCTTCTACCTCGTGGGTATTGGGAGTAGAGGTGTGAAATGCTATTTCTGGTTCTATCTAGTGCTGGGGATCAAACCCAGACCTTCATGCCTGCTATGCAAACACGGCCAACCAACCTCAGGATTCCTGATCTGGCATATGAGAGGATTTCATATCTTCCCAACCAGAAGCAGATGCGCCACCCTGGGTCAAACGCTTATATTTCAATCCTTTGAATGCATTCTTATCTACTTTCTTCCAGATCTGATGATTTTTTGATGTTTTTGTTATTTCTAATCTTGTCCATGAAATTTCAGGTCCTTTGTCATACATGGACGGTAAACAGAGCTATATTGGGATGTGGCAGCTCTCCTAGGGAGGGAGGCCAAGGATTTGTCTTGGAAGGAAGCGCCTCAGACCACTAGAGTGCAGCTTCAGGTGGACAAAACATTAAAGGAGAAAAGTGAAATATAGCCAAGCATTTAAACACACCAACAGGACAATTAGAACATGGGAAATGACCATTGGCAAGGTCTGCAGAGAACTCACACATGCACCCTCTCAGCTAGCTAGAGAAGATTCTAAAAGGGTTAAAATCTATCAGAGCAACACAGTCCGTGTGAAATCTGAGTGGGTCAGAGCTCCGTGGGTTGGTGTCACCAAAGACTCCATGTGTAATAAATATTCTGATGAGGATTTCTCCATTCATCCATCCATCCATCCATCCATCCATCCATCCATCCATCCATCGTGACAAATACCAGTTCTGTTGGAGTTATTACTGCTGTTCTGGGAACTTACGACAGACTGTTGAAACCAACCTAGTCCAGTGGAGGAGGCAAGTGTGACCAAGTCAAGGGGAAGAGGCAGGTGACACCACACACCATTTCTCCCTTTATCCTTTGCTTGTCTCAGGTATCTGCATTAATTCTTAGAGATACAAGGTGGGACTCAATTCTGGTTGTGGTTTATGGATAATCAGTGGTGCCGCATTCCACCCAAGCAACGCTGTTGGGAGCTGTGGGGGGTGATAGTGTCCTGTGGTTCTCCTATAAATATGTTTTGGCTCCTTACTGCAGCTCGAGAAGGAATGACTTCACACCCACTGGGAATCTGTATTCGCGATCTTTTGTTAATAAAACAACCAAATGACAGATAACTGTGCAGTAGTTTTCCCCACATGAGATCAGAGAAACTGGAGGCTTCCAGGGCAGCGCGGGGTTCTTTGCTTTAATATGTTAGCTTGTTTGAGATTGAAGCATCTTATTTCCTTCCTCTATGGGGATTAAAAGACAAGGAAAAAGATGCACATTTCAGAAAGGAGGTTTAAAGATTACCGGTGCTTTATGGACTTTGAGATAGGCAGGAAATTCTTAATTACCAGCCACCATCTTTTGGCTTCTTCATTTGCTTTGGTAAGTCTTTGACTGTAGCCTATTACTGGTTTCCCCTTGTGCTTTAGAGATAGTAGACCCAAAATGAGAATTTCTTTTTAATGAGGCACTCTGACAGATTCTGAAGATAGAAGAAACTAGCACCATCAGCTTTATATGAATCATAATTCAGTGGAGAAGACAGCTTGTGAATAGCTAGACCTAATGAAAAAAATGCCTAGTGTTCGTCAAGCAAATACAGTACAGGTACTGTGCTAAACACCCCTGGCATCTTACTCCATTTAATCCTCCCAGCAGCCTCGCGAAATGAAAATGAAGATGCTGAGAGAGGTTCACAAAGCTATGGTGATGGTTATGAAAAAAATTATGATGGGGAGGCGGGGGTGGATCTGGGAGAAGTAAGGGGGGGAGTGGGGGTCAAACTACATTCTATGCTTGTACTAAATTCTCAAAGAATCAATACAAATGTTATATTGGAAAAAAAAAGCCACAATGAAGTCAGGTTTTTGGTGACTCGAGTCCCTTCATGTACTCCAAACAGGTCTATTTTGTTTGGCCTCTTTGGCTGGACGTACAGGTTCGTGGTTGTGAACAGTGCGTGTAGAGGGCAGAAGAGAGTAGCGAGTTGGTCTTCCTGGCAGATGGGTTTGAAAACCATTCATAAGAAAAGTGCTGCTTCCCTCGAAGTCTTCCACATGGAGTAAACTGAGTGATTCCATAAGATCTAAGTTAATATAAAGATACGGGACCCTGGGCACACTGCCAATCAATTTTCTGGACTCTTCTCCATCTTGGCAACTGCAGGCCATCATCATTGTCTGGGTTGCAAGGGGCACTTGGCTCCTCCTTGTAACCCTTATTCCTTGATTACTGACTGAGAGAAACCTCATGGCATCAGATGTCCCTACCCCTACAGGGTTGGCCTAAGCTATGCTTTGACCTCTAATGCTACGCTGCTGTGATTCCAAGATGGGTGATCCTGATGTGGGCTGGTATGGCCTTGTTTTTTTGAGACACTTTTACTGGAAAAGATATCCCTAGTCTCCACTGTCTCCCAGGCCATAACTGACTCTCCTACATTGCCACTAGTCTGGTCATCAGTTCAGTGGCTTCACCAAGTGCCAGATGCCCTTTCTATCATGTAGCCGCCCCCCAGGTGCTAATAACAGTAGCATTGCTGGGCAAAGGTCATTGCAATACTTTAGGGGACTGGACTGCTACTCTCTTCCACATACAAACGGGTGAAGAGTTGCAGTATTCAAAGGCTGTATATGTTTAGAGACAGTGTCCCGTGAGACCTCCATATTTGATATGCTCACTAGAATCCTGCAATTCTTAGTCCAAGTAGCCTCAGGCTCAATTACATTGCATGCTATTTCTTCTTCCTACTTTTTTTTTCCAATCTAGAAGATTGGCCATGCAGATGTGTGCCTTTCTAGGTCTGCTGACTTCTAAAAGCCAACTGCTTGGTGCAGGGTATAGATAGAGCTTGCATCTACAGGTCAAAGTACCCATGTGTTTGCACATTAGTCAACTGCATAGGACTGAGCTGGAAATAGGCCGATTGCACAGAGCTGGCTTTCCTTGTATGAGCAAGTCTGAAAACTTTTCAAGAGGACTTGGTCTTCTAGATATTCACCAGATTATATATTGGGAGGGGAACACTTCCTCTGTCCAAGTTCTTGCAAACTAATTGCTGGGTGGCAGGTTAGCAAGAAAAAAAGACAAGGTGGTTTGATAATGCATTTAGGAGTCCTCTACAAGTATTCACTTGAGAGGGAAAAGGTTAACATAGCAATTTAACAAGAAAGGGGTGTGGGCTTCAGGCTTTAATAGGAAATCACTTGTGCTCTCAGTTTTCACTGACTTTTCTCTCTGTGTCCTCTGTGTGTATGTTTGTGTGTGTGTGTGAGTGTGTGTGTATGTGTGCGCATGCACACAAATGTTCATTTGTGTGTAGGTTGCACATATATGCATGTATGCAGGTACACAGGGAAGCCACAGGATAACTTCAAGCTACCCTCAGGACTGCCGTCTACTTCCTTTGAGCCAGGGTCTGTCAGTTAACTGCGTAGGCTGGGTTGGCTAGCCAACAAGCTCCTGTCTCTGCACTCTGTCCCCAGCACTGAGCACAGGGGTTATGAGTGTGTACCACCATGCCTAGTATTTTATGTGGGTTCTAGGGACTAAACTCAGCCCCTCATTCTTGCAAGGCAAGCACTTTACCAGCAGCCATTCTTTCAGCCCTTCTCCTGGGCTTTTGATGTAAGGGGGCAGCTGTTGAGCTTCCTCCTTCCAGTGTTAAGGGACAATCTTCTTCCAAACAAGAAAGCGCTCCGGAGGAGGCTTTATTTGGGAGAGGCTGTTTATAAGGTAATATTTCCATAGCTGTTTATTGTTCAAATGCTTTCAGCTTAAATTAATTTTCATGTCACCTTTGTGGGCTGTTAAACCCTTCACATATTTATTAAAAAAGGGACTGGCACATATTTTTATTTAATGGGCAATAGCTTGATTTTTCAATTTACAGCAATTTAAACGCCAGGTACATGGGTGTCCATTTTTTTTAACGTTTGCCTCGGGCCTTGCAAATGTTAAAGATGGGCCAGATTTTCGGTTAGTGTTCATGAATGAAATGAGTCCAGACACTTTTATTTTCTGTAAGGAGAAAGTGTTAGATGATGCTGGCATGGGCATAGCCAGAGGACACCTGGTGGCACAGAGGCACCAGTTGCTAGATTTGGGTGAATTATGCCACTTAAAGCATGAGAAACCATGGATGCTTTTCTGTGGGTATCCAAGAGCTACACACAGAACAGGGGGAAGATTTACTGTCTTGTGTACACAGAAGAAGCCAAATAGCAAGTGAGAAAGCCAATCTACCTCTCAAAGATCACCCCTCCCCTTATGCCACAAATCTCTAACATAAAACAGGCATTACACTAAGCTAAGCTCCATCATATATAAATCACACGAATCATGTCTAACGGAATATTATCACGTGATCTATCACTCATCTTTCCTAACTGAGTCTCTAGGAGACAGCCCGTCCATTTGTCAGATGCCACGTACCCATCACTTGGCTTTATCTTAAGAGATATATTACAGTGGTAGCCTGTGTCTGTAGTCGGAGCACTTGGGAGGCAGAAGCAGGAGAATCTTGAGTTTAAAGCTAGTCTGGGCCTTATAGTAAGACTGTTTTTTCTCAGAAGCAAGCAAAGAGAAAGAAAGAGAAAATATTAATGACAAGCTATTAAAAAAAACCAAACTCTTGTGACTTTAAACAGTAGCACTTCTCATCAGAGAAATGTCTTTGTACAGTGGAGAATAGTTAATGCGGAGACTCACAACTGGTCAAGGGGCAGAGAGTAAGCCTCTCCAGTGTGCTCTGCCACAAGTGGGGCATCTATACCATACTCCCTCCGCAAGACTTGGGGGCTGCTTTGGAAGAGAAGGTAAAAAAGTTGTGAGATCCAGAGGTCAGTAAGTACCATAGCGAAAGTGTCTTCTGAGCATGAAGAGCTACTGAACTCGTACCATCTGTGGTTGCCTGCACAGACATGCACAAGATCAAGTCAACCAGCTTCCAGCATGCAGCGGGAAGGAGGGCATTAGCCTTCATCCCTAACTAGGGAGCTGTGGACTGCTGATGGCTTCTAGTGGTAAGGGGCAGTCAAAGTTCTCTAAAGATATGGCTCGTGGAATGTCAGCATCACTCCAGTGGATGGCCCCACACCCAGATGTACACGGACAGTACAAACTAAAGTCAATAGGTTATTAAAAAGAAAAGAGAAAAAGAGCATGGAGTTGGGAAGGTAGGGAGGGAACTGGGAGATGTTAGGAGAGGAGTCAGGGGTGAGATGATCGAGTTCTCAAATAATTAATAAATACATGTAATAAAGTAATTATAATGAGAAAGCATGACATATGCTCCCAACGGAATACTATTGAACCTTTAAAATAATGACAGATGCTGTCATCTGTGACAACATGGGCAGGCCTGTAAAACATAATATTAAATGAAACAAGCCAGAGACAGAGGCCAGTGTTGCATCTCACTTATGTGTGGAATCTGGAAAAGCCAATGTTTTTTTCTAAAGAGAATAGGTAGGGTAGGAGCTGGCAAGACACTGAAAAAGGATACATAAACACTGCACAGGAGCACACATATATGCATGCACACACATACTACACAGGAGCACACATACATGCAAGCACATATGTGAGGGGATGCATGTGTTAAGTAGCTTGGTTTAGACATTTTGCAATGCACACATATCAAGCTATCATTGTATATTGTAAATAAATATATGAATAAATGAGTTAAAACAAAAAATTCTGCATGTTATTTAATAGATGTAAAACCACAGGACCCACCCAAACAAAATGAGCATTTTACGAGGGTAGCTATTCTAGTAGTTTCTATGTTGTAGACTTCTGGTTGGGCTGGCCTTCTCACCAGCCTATAATTAAGGCTCAAAGGGCTACAGATATCACAGGCTTCCCTGGAAAGGTTTCTCTGCTGAGATCACCAATGTGTTTGGACTGACTTCTTCTTGGGATGTTTCAGTCAGGCCTCTCGTGCTGGGCTGCTGGCTGGAGAAGGTCTATAGTTTTTCAACATGTATTTCCACAGCAGAGTGACTGCTTTAGCAGAACAGGTAAGTAAGAGGTGCCAAAGAGCTCCTCTCTGGAGTAAAGTGTGAACATACGAAGGCAAGGACTTTCACATGTCAGTCTCAGAGGTGACTGTGGCTTCTGAGACTGTATAGTGTGGACTCCAGTGGGCATGTCTTGCATGATCTCAGACCCATGCACATGATGGAATAGCGTTCCCATGTTACATTATATGGCCAACACATACATTATATGTTACATTGTATTCCATTTATATTTCCAATGTAGGAATTTTTAGGTCTTGATGGACCTAAAAATAAGGAGATTTTACAGGAGTAAGTGATGCTATGGCATTAACTTTTTAGAGGCTTAAGTACTACATACATATTTATTGAATCTGTGTGCTGAGGCCAAAGAATACAGACATTAGAGATTCAATGCATGAGGAGTATGTGATGTACCATGATTGACAGGCCAAGGATGGCATCACAAGTCAAGGGATGGAGATAGCTTCCAGCTGCTGAGGGTATCTTTTAGAAAGCTCCAGTAAATAGAGAGAAATTCCAATCCTCCAGCAAAAGGAGCTAAATCTTGCTGACAATAACAACAAACTTGGACGCGTGTCTCCATCTCCTCTTCTCCTTAGGGTCTCTGGGTGAAACCCAGAGTGGCCAACACTTGGATTTGATATAGTTGATGCATTGGGCAGAGAGTCCAGTCTACTGAGGATCCTGGCCCATGAAACGTCAGTGGGCTGAGATGCATCTCATTCTATATGTGTGTTGAAGACCTAACTATACTGCATCACAGTGTTAGGAGCTAGGACCTCAATGGACTTGATTAATAACAATCAATTTACAGGGGGTGGAGTGGGATTGGCTTACCACATTAGCACTTGTATTAGAAGAGGCACCAGAGAGCTTTCTCCCTCACTGCACGTGTGCCAGGGAAAATAAAAATAATAATATGAGAAGACAACCCTGACCAATCATGAAATGTACCAGAACCTTGGTCCTGGAATTTAGGCTTCTGAAAATGTGAGAAAATAAATTCCCGTCTTCTACCATACCTAGTCTGTGGTATTTTGTTACAATAGCCCAAGAAAACAAACACATGTAGCAATAGCAAACTATTAGAGGGACAGCCTGTTGCTTCCACTGTGTTCTATTCATTAAAAGTACGCTGTGCTGTGCTAAGGGAGGTGGTGCACTCATTCTTTAACCCCACCGCTTGTGAGTTTTAGGTTAGCCTGGGCTACTTAGGAAGTTTGAGACCAGCCTGAGACACTAGATTTTCAGACCAATTTTGGCAAGAGAGCTCAAAACACTCCAAACAGTAAGTAGAATTATCATTTCCCAAAGCATAGAGATGCAAGGCCACGGCACTAGGATGGATGGGCCGTCTTGGATGTCTGCCCACCACTAGAAAATATTTAACAACAGCAAAGTCATTTTCATTGATGTCAAACATCAAGTAGCTTACCTGTTTATGAGTACTAAGAATTCGGGGGTAACAAAGACTATATATACATGGACTGACCCTGGGCTCCAACCTCATAGGTAGCATTGAATATCCTAGTAAGAGCACCAGTGGAAGGGGAAGCCCTTGGTCCTGCCAAGACTGAACCCCCAGTGAATGTGATTGTTGGGGGGAGGGTAGTAATGGGAGGAGGATGGGGAGGGTAACAGGCATCGAGAAGGGGGGGGAGGGGCTAGGGGGATGTTGGCCTGGAAACCGGGAAAGGGAATAACAATTGAAATGTAAATAAGAAATACCCAATATAATAAAGATGGAGAAAAAAAACAGAAAAAAAAAAGAATTTGGGGGTAATTAGAATCTGAGAAACCATCTATTTAATGTGACTCCATGGGGTTGTTTCCAGGTAAGCTGGGAAGTCTTGGGGTGACTTGCTACTGTGTTTATCTGGAGAGCAACCAGCTACATGGAAAAACCAGAGGGCTATGGGCCACTCCTAGCAGGTATATTGCTTTAAGTAAATGACTTCTATTCTATGAACACCACAGACAAAGCAGGCAGAATAAAGCAAAGGAGAATATTTTACATAGTCTTGTTGAAGTGATTAAATGTATTCACGAGTGCAAACACCGAAGGAACTGCTCAGCACACCAAGGCTTTGCCACAATTGTCATTATCAGGAAGGTCTTCTGAATTATTTGGAATGTCCAGGATGTGTGTTACTTGTTGCATTTCTTCTAGGCTCCGCCCCACAGTTACCTGGCAACAGCCAGGTGTGCCTGACATAGTATAAAAGGGGCTGCTTGCTCTTCTCTTGCACTTACTCTATTCCCCTCTTCCCTCTCTGTCCCTTCTCTCCCTACTCCTCTCACCCCCCCACCCCTGTGTTCATAGCAGGCCCCTACTCCTCTACTCCCCCTCCCCATCTCTGTCCCTTTTCCTGTCTATACCATCCTGTGGCTAGCACCTCAGGGGGAAGGGATGCCCCAGCATGGGCCTGCAAAGGCACCCCTTCCCCCACACCATACCAGTTCCTCTACCAAGCATATCCCCGGCTACTTTTTCTTTTTTATGAAATACAACATTGCTATCTAGTCTCCATTAAAATAAACAGCTTGCATCATCTATATGTATTATCTTAATCTGTATCTCTTCCTAGACAGGCAGATTCATATTACCCCTCATTTAAAAACAACAGAAGGAAACAAACTGAACCCACTGAGGCTTATGGAGTTCCATTTACCACGTTGGGTTTCAACAGCCAAATTAAGGTCCAGGCCTGCTTCCCTCTCCACTGAACTGCCTTCAGTGATGTGGTGGATCTGAATTGTCCTGGAGGTTTTCATCTCAGGCCTGATATCTTATTGCGCTCTGGAGAAGACGTTTTTCTTCCCACGTTTGGCCTCGCCGGCAGTTGTCTTTTGTCTACGGTTCCCTGGACACCAGGAACCCGAGCGCGATTTAATTTTCACCAGATTCCTTTTTCCCTTTTTAATCCTATACTTTTAGATCAGAGAGGCCAGGCAGATTCCTGCATACCTGGGAATGCATGGGAGAGGAGAGAAGGAAAGGTTTGAAGCTCCCCAGCTCTCTTACAGCAGAGGCCCAGCCTTGGGTCTGTAAGCCTGAATCTGCATCACTCTTGGGAGTGGTGAGGCTTGGGTGTAAATTTCTCCCTGCGGGCAGTGACCCGTCCCTCTCCCTCTCCAACTCTCAGAGCTGTGGTGTATTAAAGGAGCTTCCTCTTGCTAATGCCCTGCTGATACTGGGAAGGGCTATTCTGTTGGGGCCTCCTGAGTGGTAGCTCAAAGCGTTTCATTTCTATTCCTTCTAGTCTCTGGGTTCCTCAGTTTAATGAGGTCTTTACTATTGTCTTTAAAGAGTGCTCTCCCTCCTGCGGAGTCAAGCTGTTAGGTGGAGTTTGAGCACTGAAGGGAACAGGGACAGCAGGGTAGACAGAGAAAACTAACCCACACCAGCACTCTGGAGCTGGCTTTCTCCGGCAGTCCCCATACCCCAAAGCTGGAGTTTCGGAGCAGACTCCCTGAGGGACACAGAGTTTATTAATAGTCTCTATCCCCTGGGACCAGCAGGGATGAGAATATATGCACATCCTCAGAGAATAGAGCCAGCATGATGGATAGATGGAGTCCTGGCTGTTTTCTCTATTCCTCTTCTCAAGCACCATTGCTGAAATCAGATGCAAACGACTGGACTAAGAGTTCCTGAAATCCTCTGGACGCCCATGTGTTCTCAACGGCAGCTGCTCCTGGAATACGGGCTTGTTGCCGCCTGTTTTCTGTTACTACACGAAAATACTAGAGACTAGGATATAAAGGATAGAGATTTTTCGGTACCTAGTTCTGAAGCCTGGGTTATCTAAGGGTTTGGTGTTGGCTTATGCTTAGCATCTGGCTAGGGCCTTGTGATACCTCATAAAACACTAGCCAACTCAGGTTTCTCCTCTGGTTCTTATAAAGTCCCTAATACCGCCAAGGGGTCTCAATGTAACCCTAATTACCACCCCACCCCTCGAAGACAACCCCTTTAACTACTGTTTACTTAAGAATCCTGGGATTAAACTTACAACTAGTGAGCTTTCTGAAGACACATTCAATCGACAGTAAGGCTGCATCCAATGTTCATTCAGACTTGCAGCTTGATTAGACATACCAGTGACCGATAAATGACCTAAACTCAGCCTCATGTTCACCTTTAGGCTGCCAAGAACCCTAAACTGGGTCAAGAGAGGAGAGGGGGAAGCTAGGGTAGTCACTGCAGAACACTCGAACGTTGCTGGGGCAACATCCTGATCTCTGTCTATCCACAAGAGGGGGATGAACTGAAACTTAGATGTGAGCCAACATATCAGGAGCCAATTAGGAACTAATGTGCCAAGTCCTGCAGGTGCTGGCAACGAAGTAGCAGAGAAAATTTAACCATACTCACCGGCATCCCTCTGGTTCCACTGAGGCCTTTGAAGGGTATATCTTGTCCCTGGATCCTTTCTCTCTGTCTCTGACTCTGTCTTGGTGAAATGTTTTCCTTCTCCAAGACCCACACTGCCTGTAAGCTGGTTTTTCAGGTATGTCGTTACAGTGACGAAAGTTGCCTAACACACCTGTTATTTCTCAGGGCTGAGTACTGGCATAAAAAGAACCAGCTGTCTGAAGAGGAGAGGATTTTGGACCATCCAAGTTGAAGAATGTGATACGGAGGGTACAGTGAAGAAAGAAAACTCTCATCCAATGGTGGAGAGCAGGGTGTTCTACGTAAAGGAGGCACTGTCTTCTAGAGCCGGGGATTGTAATCCGTTTCTGTGGTCCTTGCCTACTTAGCAAGGTAGGGGGTAGCATCCTTTCCAGAAGAGGGCACTAGTGAGTCTTCAGGAAGGGACAGGTCTAAAGGTCCCTGCGGCAGAACCTAGATAGCTCTGGGGAAGACAGTTTGGTTACACCACTGTTCCTGGCAAAATTACATTTTTAATATTATTTTTGGACATTAAAAACTGTTTGGGATTCTCTTTAAATTGGCGTAATAACACAGACCTGGAGTTCAGGGAAGATGAAATGAACCACTTGAGGGCCTCTTTTTTTTTTTTAATCTATTTAGATGAAACAGACCAAGTACATTCTTTCCACGAAGTTAATCAGGAGAGAAAAAGTGTGTGAAAATAGACCCTGTGAATAATGGCGACAGGCAGGAAGGGGCTGTGCCTGGAATGTGGTGGAGGAGGTAAGCGGTGCTAATGGCCAAACAGTGATCAATTAGCTTGCAGAGCTGAGCAGCCATTGGGTTTGCAGCCGATCACATCTGAGTGAGGGCTCTTCAGGGACACACAATGGCTGTCAGTCCTTGGAATAAAGCTGTATGAAGCTGCTGGTGCCTTTGGCTGGTTTCAGTGAGCAGATGTCGCCTGACTGTGGTTCAGCCGCGTATTCATACAAGCGGCCCATGCTATGCCCTGCCTGGGGCAGCTTCTGAGCTGTTTCTGAGTTCTGTTTCCCTGGAATCCACACAGCCTGGGTTCCAGATGAGAGTGAATGGGAGAGGCTTTTCAAAATGCTTTTGGGGGTTGAAGTAAATCAGCTCCTAATCTTACAGCATCATCCTCATCGTTAACGTGTCTGAAATATTCCTGCTTTCTGCTAGGACAATATAAGGAATCACACACTCATACATATACAATGTTCACCAAAGGCCTCCTTTGGGTGAAAGGCTTTTGGGAGCACCAGAGATGTACCAGGGACACCAGCATCCAAGCCTCCTGTCTTCAGAGCACTTATAGTTTAGCAGGGAGCAAGAAATAAGCAAGCATATTAATACTGTCAGTACAGGCAAATCTGAGCCAAGAACTCAGCAGAAGCAACAAAAAGGGAAAAGGCATTAATTGGATTTTATCAAAGGTGATTCTTTTTCATGTTGTTATAGAAATAATATAAAGAAAGAAGACAAGTCAAAAGTTCAAGAGCCTAAGATTTAAATACGTATTTCTCCAAAGAAATTATATAAATGATGTTTGAGTGCATGAAAAACATATAACTAGCCATAAATCCAGTGCAAATGGAAACCTCAAGACGGCACTCTGTACTCACTAGGAAGACTAGGCCGAGAGAGGCTGATGTGGGGCAGGACGTGGAAACATCAGAACAGGCATACAATGCAGCATAAGCTATCAAATGATACGGCAACTGAACAATGGGTAGCACCAGAACTTAAGGAGGGGGTGACCATGTAATTCAGCATGTCTGCCTCTAGTTGTAATCCCACCAGAAATGAAAAGTATGTCCTCATAAGGACATTGTATGTGAAGGCTTTATCAGAATTATCCATAGTGGTTAAGAAGTAGGTGCAACCCAGATGCTTGACAACTGATAAATAAAGGTGGTATAGGCATACAGTAGGATATTATTTGACAACGAAAACCAATGGAGTGTTGACACAAAATTGATGAATCCTGAAAGCATTACAGCAAGTGAAAGAAGCCACCTTTAAAAGATCACATGCCATATGATACTCTTTATTTGAAATGCTTAGAAGAGACAAATCTATATTGAGAGGAAGTAAGTGAACAGCTGCCCAAGGGAGACGGGTGGTTGCTAATGGGTATGGATTTGGGGGTGTGGCATGCCAAAACAATCTAAGGTTGACCGCGGTGATCTTTATGACTAAACACTGTGCTTTTGAGACAGGCTCATCCCATCTAGACCTGGATTTCACCCTCCCATATCTGCCTTCCACATAGGGATTACAGGTGTGCACCACACCTAGCTGAACTGTAACTCTTAAGAGATTAATTACCTATAAATTATAGCTCAGTAGAGATGGGATGAGGAGGAGAACGTGAAAAGGAAGAATGACCAGTCTTAGAAGAATTAGGATTGAAGGAAACAGAGGACAGGTGAGGCAGCATCTCTCTTTAATGCTGTATGGGAAAAATAAGAGGACCATGTGTATGGGACAGATGCATCTGAGCCAGAATACCTACAAGAAACAGTTTTATTGGAAACTCTTTGGCTCTTTGGCCTTCCCCCGCCTCCTCCCCTCCTCCTCCTCCTCCTCCTCCTCCTCATCCTCCTCCTCTTCCTCTTCTTCCTCTTCTTCCTCCTCCTCCTCCCCCCTCTCTCATCTCTCTTTCTCCCCATCCTCCCTCCTTCTCTCCCTCTCTTTTACCCCTCTCTGATAGCTTCCTATGTACCAGACCTCCTGCCAACAGCTTTCGCTGCGTGGAGGTGTCATCAGTGCAAACATCTCAGGAAGAGATGGCATTGCCTTCCTTTACCAGGATGTTGGTACCCAAAGACCCTCAGCCACCATGCTGTGATGAAGGTGTGGTCTGGCAATAGCACAGTACTTCTGTTGGTTTTATGTTAACTCATTTTCCAAAATCTAATGTTTTTGCAGACTAAGAATTCGTGTTTTTTTTAATTTTTTATGTGGTTAGTTCACATTAATATCATATTTCCACATTAGATTATGAGATTTTTTTGTCAAATGTCAATAATTTATATACTCTTTCAAGTTTTATTTATTTATTTATTCATTTGGCATACAAAGCTGTCCTTGGTACTTACAGTCAGTTGAATCACTATCTCTTTAAAGACACCCAAGTCCTAAAGCTGAGACCCAGTGAATTCTGTTTATTTGGAAAAGGGCCCTGCGTAGGTGTACTGTAAGACCTTGAGCTATTTCATGCTGGGTTTACTCACTTGGGACTAAAATACAGAGCCAAGAGTCTTCATTCAAAGGAGAAGATGGCAAACCCAGCATTGAAGAGCAAGACACGTGAAAATAGACCCACAGGTCAGAGCTACCGTCGAGGTTAGACTCCGTCATCAGTTTCCGTTTCAGACTGCTGACGTTCAGAGCCAGCCGCCATGCTTGTGATTTGTGATGGTCGCCCGGGACACTATACTGAGATATTGTATCCATTAATTCATTGTGAACAAGTTTTCCTTGTCCACAGTGCACATAGTTGTAACTGATGTAGAGTCTGCCCGACAGTCTCAACATCTGAGCTGTCTCAGGGTTGGTCTCTCTTGACAGCATTCTCTTCTACAAAATGCACACATTTTCTTACTCCATGTATGTTGAGATTATAGTCTTGGTCTTTTTTAATGGTAACTTGTGAACATGGTTGTATCTCTCTATTGGATTGCTTCATTAACTTGGTTAGTCAGGTTGGTGGCAGCTTTAGTCTCTCTCTCGATGTGCTATGTTTGGCTGGGCAGCTTCTGATTCTCCTGATTTTCCAGTACACATAGTATGGTACCTGTTAGATACATTGGTAGGATTTATACACAGGATTTAAATTTTTTCTCTTTTGAATCTCTTTAATATTCCTAGCTGCGCCACAGTCTCTTCTTGCTCCGTATGCCAGAAACTCTGTGGGTTTTCTGAAGTGTCCCTGCATCATGACTGAAGTCTGCTATCAGGACAATGCCCCATATGAAGCATCTCATGAAGGTATCTCCTTCCGTGTCTTGACTCTTCTCCCAAATATCTTGCTTGGCTTCAAAACTCCAGAGATCTCCAGTGGTGGTTTTAGGGCATTTTATCCAAATTTTATAGCTGTTATCTGTGTTATCAACACATTGAAGCCTTTCTCCTGTGTCCTGGAAATGGAATCTGGCATTTAACTACAGGTGGAAAACACAAAGCAATTAGATAAGATCTAGCCCGATTTAGTTTGCAACAACAATCACTATCGATTATCCTTATCGCGGCTTTGCGTGAGATACATTGCATTACCTCATTGTTCAGATAAACTGTGGTGCTGTGAGAAGGTAAGTCCTGTGCCCAGCACCTTACAGCTCCTAACTGGGACTTTCTCCAGCGGCTGAGATTTGAGATTGCACATCTGGCCAGGCAGTTCCATTCCTCTGGGATTTTGAAAACCCAGAATGAGCTTCAGTCCACCTGCTCTACTGATTTCCACCCCAAAATGGGAACTCATGGCTGTGCTTCTGTGTGTCTGTGTCTCCCTTCATTAGGAAAAATGGACTTGAAGCTGTTACTGAAGGGGATGTGGCACGGGTTCATCTTGGGGGTGAGGATAGCATGTAATTAGGGGTACTACAGTGTCCAGGAGAATTCCAGTCCTCAGACAGGATTCAATGACATCAGCTCCTCCTTTAGTATGGCTTTAATCGTGATTTTTCCCTTTGCATCTCAGGTTTTTCAACTCCAAACTGGATATAATAATTCCTAATCCAAAATGGAGCAGAATTGAACAAGAAAGCTGACTCTTTATTAAAAGCATCCTTACCATTTTACTTCATGGGTGCACCTGAATGCATGCATGCTTGTAGGAGCCTTCAGAGGTAAGAAGAAAGATCAGAACCACTGGTGCCAGGCTTGTGAATGGCTAGCTTCGGGAACTCTGGTCCCCTGTTAGAGCACTTAGTACTTTTAAACACTGAGCCACCTCTACAGCTTGGATAATTTATTTAAAAAAGTGTTCGTGTGCGCTTGTGTGGGCCCGCACGTCTGAGTGTAGAAGTGAGAGGAACACCTTACCTTCCACTTTGTCCGAGGCAAGGTATCTTGTTGCTTGTTCACTGCTATTCATCCCAGGCTTGAGAGCCCACGAGCTTCCAGGGAGTCTCCTGTCTCTGCTTCCCATGTTCCACAAGGGTGCTGGGATTACAGACAAATCACTACATCTTGCCTTACATGGGTTCTGAGAATCCAATTCCCAGTCTTCATACTGGCATGGTGTACTGGTTAGCTTTTGTCAACCATCCAAACTGGAGTCTTCCGGGAAGGGGAAGCCCGACTGAGAAAGTGCCTCCATCAGACTGGTCTGGGCATGTTTGAAGGGCATATTCTTGATTAATGTTGGTGTGGAAGGGCCTAGCCCACTGTGGGTGGGGCTACCCCTTGGACTTGGGTCTAGATTGTATAAGGAAGCTGCTGAGCAAGCCAAGGGGAGCAAGTCAGTGATGCATCCCTCCTAAATACTGTTTCAGTTCTTGCCTCCAGGGTTCTGCCTTGGCTTCCCTCAATGATTGGCTTTGACCCGTAAGCTAAATAAGCCCTTTCCTCAGTTTCCAACCAAGCTGGTTTGGGTCAATGTTTTATCTCAGCAACAGAAAAGCAAACTGGCACACGGCAAGTGCTTTGTTCACAGAGCCATCTCCCAGCCTGAAATCTGACTTTTACACGACCCACTTTATACTTCACAGATGGCAGGAAGTGTGTTTATAAAATCCACATGAATGGTGGTCTCCAGATGCACGCAGGAGGAGCCAGGGGAACACGCTTTAGTGAACAGAGACTCACACTTTCCCTTTCTGCTTGGATTGAGGTTCTACCAGGCTAGGAGGCCAGTCCCCATCCCACAGACCATGTGCTGTGCAGTACCTCCTCCTCGCTATCACCCACCACCACTTTCTCCCTGTGTGGCTGGGCCCATGGCAAACAGTCAGGCAGCTAAGAAGGCCAAGCACTCCTGCCGGAGCAGTGGCTCTGTCGTTATTTGCTCTTCTTTTTTAATTTTAAGTTTCTGATCCCTGTCCTCTTCCAGGAATGGAAAAGTCTCACCCCAACCCCACATACTCACTATGGTACTAGATACTAAGCTATTATAATGGAACAAACCACTTAAAATTATGGCTTCCCAGTCTCTGTGACGATGGACTTGAAGAGAAGAGAGCTATTGTTAGAATCCTTTGGATTTACATTTGGTTGTATATACTGTTTCAATGTATGTTTTTCCCCTTCAAATAATCCTGTAGGCGGCTGTGTTGAGAATTGAGGCCTAACGGAAGATGTCTGGGCTTGGAGGGTGGTGTTGAACCTCATGGTGGATCAGTGTCAATCACACAAGAGCTTGCAGCTATGAGTTTGATTGCCCTCACCCCTGTTATGACACAGGCTGACACAATAAAACATCTTGATCTTTCAAGAAGTCACAACTCATAGGAATCAAATTCCTTGTCTTTGTAAACCCAGTCTTTGGTACTGTGATATTGCAGTCCAGAATGGACTAAACAAGAGAGGAGTATTGACTCAGAGATTCTTGCCTTGGGGCAGTTTGCATGGGGACTTGGAAGGTTAAGGCCAAACATGCTCACACATCTATTTTTAAGTGTGTTTTGGGGGCTACATGAGAATAGGCTTCTACAGTGAGCTCCACTGTCAAACTCTGGCACACATCAGTGCTTTCTGACATATCTGCACTGTCTCCTTCCTAGCACGACTTTCTCCCTGTATCCTGTTTGTCCGAGGACAATTTCAACGATCAAAGAAGACTCAGAGGCACATGGACTCAGTGCTTCGTGACCTCTCTCCAGTTGACAAATCCCAGTTCCCCAAGACAAAGCCACCCTATAGTGCACAGTGGAAAATGCATTTGTCTGGGAAGGTTTCTGAGTCCATGTCTGCTTGGTGACAGCTGTCCAAATAGAAGAGGTGTTATGCATTTGGAAAATGAAGTTATTTGGCCGGGTTGATGGTGTGTGACTGCTGGTGGCAGATGTCTGTTTCTGTGCTGGTCACCACGCTCTCTCTTCTCCTGGTCTCCAAAGAAGACACATTGGAGAGATGGATTTGATGCCAAGAGTGAGTTTTTTTTTTTTTTTTTTGTAGGGCAGGATAGCATTACTGTAAGCGTGGTATGTCCTGCCACAGAAGTGCTCCCCACCTCATGTTGGTCCTTTCTTTCTTTATTTTTGAAACTCTTTTCCTACCTCCTTTGCCCTTTTATCTGTGATCATCTATGGGAGCTACAGGCACTGAGGGATCCTATTAAAAGGCATATCTTTGGGTTTTCATGCCAACTCTGCCCAAAGTTGCCACTTCCCTTTGAAGCTGCAGAACTTGCTACTACCCTTGTTTCATCTAGGCAAAGAAACCTTTCTTGGATTACTCTGGCAGTGTTTGCATATAGAAAGAGCAATGTCCAATGGAAATTAATTATTAATTTCACTTCATTCTCAGTCCTGGGTTTGTGGGCTTGTGTCCCACCCAGCATAAACCTCTCTCAACAAGCTAGTCTACTATATATGGCCAATCTGCCTAAGGGATCTCTCTCTCTCTCTCTCTCTCTCTCTCTCTCTCTCTGTGTGTGTGTGTGAGTGTGTGTGTGTGTGTGTGTGTGTCTCTCTCTATGTGTCTCTCTGTGTCTCCTGTCTCTCTGTCTCTCTCTGTCTCTGTCTCTCTCTCTGTGTGTGAGTGTGTGTGTGTGTCTCTCTCTATGTGTCTCTCTGTGTCTCCTGTCACTCTGTCTCTCTCTGTCTCTGTCTCTCTGTGTGTGTGTCTGTGTCTCTCTGTCTCTGTCTCTGTGTGTGTGTCTGTGTCTCTCTGTCTCTGTCTCTGTCTCTTTCTCTCTCTGTGTGTCTGTGTGTCTGTGTCTCTTTGTCTCTCTGTCTCTCTTTCTCTCTGTGTGTGTGTACTTGTATCTCATCCTTTATTCCTTCCTCCTTTCCTCATCCTCCTCCTTGTAAAGTCCCAAACTCACAATTTGAACATCCCGCTGAACAATACATATATGTGAGAAAACACACACCTTTAAGTAGAACAGTGCATGCCACAGTACATCTAAGACGCCCAGAGGGTGCCATTTCAGTGTCATAGAAATAAAGGTAAGTGGGCCATATTTACATGTATGTGCTTCATCCCACACTGACTCGGCTTATGTCAAAAGATGATCAGTCAGCATCCTTGTTGGTGATCTCACATGGGTAGTGTTTCTCTGTTCTAAGGAAGAATGAGGTTGGAGGTTTTGGAAAGGGCACCTACTTTTACTTCATTACCTGAAAAGCTACTCTCAGGCCCTCACCTAGGGAATCAAAGGCATATAAAAAGAGGAGAGAAATCCACTCTAGCAGAATAGCTAGGTCAAAGTGTCAGAGCCAGTGGGGGAGAGATAGAGTCCAAAAGGACTGAGACATTAAGCCGCTCAGGCATTCTCCCACCAATCACATTAGAAGATAAGGAGAACGGACCTTGCCAGAGCTCCAATATCATCAGTGGTTTAGAGAGAGAGCAATGCTGGAGACTGTGAGACATCTGAGAAACACCATGTCCAGAGTTGCTTTCCAATGCTGCTGAAGTTTGCAGAGCTGGGTAACCCTGGTGGGTATACAAATATAGCACTAGGAAGGGGATAAGCTCTTATATGCCTGAAAAGAGGCCCCGTCAAGCAGGAGATGCCAGGTGCTATCTGATTCCTATGCTGGGAAATTTTAAAGACTAGCAGTGATCAGTGAGTGATTGGTCTACGGAGTTGTTGGCATCTCTTCTATTTTCAAATATATTTTCTGGGATAACAGGGTAATTTTAATTGTTTTTATTAATTAATTTATTTATTCACTTTACATCCCAATGGTAGCCCCTCCCTCCATGTCAGAGTGGGTTGGTACCCAGGGGACATCACTTCTTTTTTTATTGGATATTTTTTATTTACATTTCTTTTTTTTTTTTTTTTTGGTTCTTTTTTTCGGAGCTGGGGACCGAACCCAGGGCCTTGCGCTTCCTAGGTAAGCGCTCTACCACTGAGCTAAATCCCCAACTTTTATTTGTCACGCGCCCAATGTCCCGCCAGCAAGAACGACGCACGGCAACAGGATTCTTCTGCGAGCAAGCCTTTACTGTGTTACAGCTCTCTTGAACAGGGACCCCGAGCAGCAAAATCGCTCGGCTTATATAGACAACAGTATGCTAATTATCTCTCAGGGATTGGTGGGGCTTGGATCACCCCACTACTTGTCCTCCAGGGATTGGCGGAGAATGAATCACCTCATTAGCATATTAACGGTCAACTGACACCTGGTGCATAAACCGCACATGTGCAGTACTGCTGTTCACCACTAGAGGGAGCCCTAGCAAGGGGACAAGCCTGCACATGCGCAGTAAGTCGTTTATATCCAGACAAGGCTGGATGTCGGCGCCATCTTTGTTTTGCTGCTCTGCTCTCTACATTTATTTACATTTCAAATGTTATTTCCTTTCCTGGTTTCCCATCCATAATCCCCCAGTCCCCTCCCCCTTCCCCTTCTTCTATGAGCTTGTTCCCCCTCCCCAACCACCCCTTTCCCTTGGGGGTCCAACCTTGGTAGGACCAAGGGCTTCTCCTCCCATTGGTGCCCAACAAGGCCATCCTCTGCTACATATGCAGTTGGAGCCATGGGTTTGTCCATGTGTACTCTTTAGATGGTGGTTTAGTCCCTGGGAGCTCTGGTTGCTTGGTATTGTTGTTCTTATGGGGCTGCAAACCCCTTCAGCTCCTTCCAACCTTTCTCTCACTCCTCCAATGGTGACCCCATTCTTAGATCAATGGTTGGCTATAAGCATCTGCCTCTGTATTTGTCATGCTCTGGACGAGCCTCTCAAGAGACAGCTATATCAGGCTCCTGTCAGCAAGCATTTCTTGACTTCATCAATATTGTCTAGGTTTGGTGACTGTATATGTATGGGCTAGATCCCCAGGTGAATGGCCATTCCTTCAGTTTCTGCTCCAAACTTTGTCTCCATATCTCCTCCTATGAATATTTTTCCCCCTTTTAAGACAGACTGCAGTATCCACACTTTGGTCATCCTTCTTCTTAAGCTTCATGTGATCTATGGCTTGTATCTTGTGTAATTTGAGCTTTTGGGCTAATATCCACTCATCAGTAAGTGCATACCGTGTGTGTGTGTGTGTGTGTCTGTGTGTGTATGTATGTGTGTGTGTGTCTGTGTGTGTCTGTGTGTGTGTGTGTGTGTGTGTGTGTGTGTGTTTGGGATTGGGTTACTTCATTCAGGATGACATTTTCTAGTTCCATCCATTTGCTTATGAATTTCATGAAGTCATTTGTTTTGATAGCTGAGTAGTACTCCATTGTGCAGATGTACCACATTTTCTGTATCCATTCTTCTGTTGAAGGGCATCTGGGTTCTTTCCAGCTTCTGGCTATTATAAATAAAGCTGCTATGAACATAGGGGAGGATGTGTCCTTGCTGTATGTTAGAGCATCATTTGGGTATATGCCCAGGAGTGTTATAGCTGGGCCCTCAGGCAGAACTATGTCCAATTTTTTTGAGGAATCTGCAGACTGATTTCCAGAATGGTTGTACTAGCTTGCAATCCCACCAACAATGGAAGAGTGTTCCTCTTTCTTCACATCCTCACCAGCATCTGTTGTAACCCGAGTTTTTGATCTTAGCCATTCTGACTGGTGTGAGGTAGAATCTCAGGGTTGTTTTGATTTGCATTTCCCTGATGACTAAGGATGTTGAACATTTCTTTAGGTACTTCTCAGACACTTGATATTCCTCAGCTGAGAATTCTTTGTTCACCTCTGTACCCATTTTTAATAGAGTTTTTTTGGCTCACTGGAGTCAGACTCTTTGAGTTCTTTGTATATTTTGGATATTATCCCTCTATCAGATGTAGAATAGGTAAAGGTCTTTTCCCAATCTATTCATTGCCATTTTGTCTTAATGACAGTGTCCTTTACCTTACAGAAGCTTTGCAGTTTTATGAGGTCCCATTTATTGATTCTTGATCTTAGCATGAGCCATTTGTGCTCTGTTCAGGACATTTTCCAGAGTGCCCATGTGTTTGAGATTCTTCCCCACTTTCTCTTCTATTAGTTTCATCGTATCTGGTTTTATGTGGAGGTCCTTGATTCACTTGGACTTAAGCTTTGTACAGGACGATAAGAATGGGTTGATTTGCATTCTTCTACATGCTGACCTCCAGTTGAACCAGCACCATTTATTAAAAATGCTCTTTTCCCCACTGGATGGTTTTAGCTCTTTTGTCAAAGATCAACTGACCATAGGTGTGTGGGTTCACTTCTGGGTCTTCAATTCTATTCCACTGGTCTATCTGCCTGTCTCTGTACCAATACCATACAGTTTTTATCACTATTGCTCTGTAATACTGCTTGAGTTCCGGGATAGTGATTCCCCCAGACGTTCTTTTATTGTTGAGGATAGTTTTCACTATCCTGGGTTATTCCAGATGAATTTGCAAATTGCTCTTTCTAAGTCTATGAAGAATTGAGTTGGTATTTTGATGGGGATTGCATTGAATCTGTAGATTGCTATTGGCAAAATGGCCATTTTTACTATATTAATCCTGCCAATCCATGAGCATTGGAGTTCTTTCCATCTTCTAAGATCTTCTTCAATTTCCTTCTTCCGAGACTTGACATTCTTGTCATACAGATCTTTCACTTTCTTGGTTAGAGTCACACCGAGGTATTTTATGTTATTTGTGACTATTGTGAAGGATATCATTTCCCTAATTTCTTCCTCAGCCTGTTTATCTTTTGAGTAGATGAAGGCTACTGATTTGTTTGAGTTAATTTTATATCCAGCCACTTTGCTGAAGTTTTTTTAATGAGGCTTAATAGTTTTCTGATGGAACTTTTGGGGTCACTTAAGTATACTATCATATCATCTGCAAATAGTGATATTTTGACTTCTTCCTTTCCAGTTTGTATCCTTTTGACCCTTTTTTGTCTGATTGCTCTGACTAGGACTTCAAGTACTATATATATCTTCTATAAGTTAAGCTTAAGTTAAATCAAATCCTACAGTCTACTACTCTGTATACTTTGGTCAGCTTCTCTGGGAACGGTGAATGGAACACTCCCATAAATGCTGTCAGAGAGACTGCGGGGTGGGGCTAGTTCCGACTCCACCTATTGCTTGGACCTAGATATTGCATACAAGTCAATGCAAAGACACAGAGCAGATTGCCATGATTTAAAGGAACTCAGAGTGAGCAGAGAAGAACGAGGCATATCAAGGGCTTGATGTAATTAAATCCTACAATAGACCACAGCTTCAAGTGTTTGGGACTGTAGATGGGGACAGCTAATCTACTGGAAGGAAAGCTTCAGAGAGGAAATGATTTTTTTAGCTGGGCCTTGGTATACACTCACAGTATTAACTCATCAAACGTTCTCAAAAAAAAAAAGTCAAGTATCTAGTGTGATGGAAATGTATGGAGTAGAGGGAAGGTGAGTCATCAGACTGGAAAGGCTGGATAAAGTTATTTACTAAGAATCTCTGCTGTGTCCTGTAGGAATCAAGAAGCTGGGAAGTCTGCTCTGAATTACAGTCAGATGTTATGGACTGAAGGCTTTTGACTGAGGAGGTGGGGTGGATATTTGCAAACATCTCAACTCTCCGAGAGATGTATTACAAATATGCAAATATTAGAGTTATTAGACATACACCAAAGAACCCCTCCTCCCTACTCCCTCTGGGACATGATGCAAAGGACAGGGGAAGCCTAGCAGGTTAAGTAGGGGACAATTCACCAATCCAGGAAGAGGTAGGGATACAGCTTCTGTTGGGGATGAAGACTGAATGATTGACACAATAGGGCGTGGGGATCATGCTGCCAGAGGCCAGATTGGTGTCTGCCAGCCTGGGCAAAGTTGTCTAAGACACGGGATAACAATGGGCTTTGTGGGTGGACGTCCTGGTGCTTCCAATGAAGTGATCTTAGGCAAGTTAACAAGCCTGTAAGTGACTTCATTTTCCTATCTTTAAAGTGGGGATTCTGACAGTATTTTCTTTGAAATTCTGTTACAGTGATCAAATGAATTAAATATGTAAGACACTTAATATTACTGAATACAGTGAGATCGGGTAAGTTTGTGTGTCATCACTGGGGGAAAATCTAAGGGCTATTCTGATGCCTAGTGTAGTTCCCACCAGAGATATTAAAGAACAGCAGCAGCAGCAGCAGTAACAACAACAGTAACAACAACAGCAACAACAACAACAACAGCAACGACCCATTCAAAACCAGTAAGAACAATACAATTGACAGTCCTCTATTCCTTGCAGATCTAATGGAGGTGGTTGGTGTTCCTGTGGGCTGTGGTGAGGGTTGTGGTAAGGTGCTTGCCAGCAACACTTCCAGTACTGGCTCTTGGTGTTTGCTGAAACCTGCAGGCTCTGCCTCAAAGCAACCTTCTTCAATGCACAGAATAAAATGCAGAAAGCAAACTGTATCAAGTCCAGTTATCAAAATATACATCTGCAATACGGTAATATATGTGTTTTTAATTAACACACTAAATTTTAAAGCTCTATCAGTGAGTTTCACAGCTAGTGTAATTTTAAAACAAGGAGGGGTGTGAACAAGGTCTGTGAGTTGATCTGCAACCACAGTAAGTGAGAAACAATTTGCGATTTTTATTAGTGATAAATCATGGATACAAGTAAGAGGGATTTCCAAAGTTTAGATTTATCTCTGAGCTTAAGAATTCAGTCTTATGGGGCAATGGGGTATTGGGAGCAGAAACGTGGGGTCTATGGGGAAGAAGAGCAATACCAACAAGAGGAGAGGAAGAAGGGTAGGGGGAGGCGGGCAGGGGACAAGTCTGAAAAAAGAATTATGTAATCTCCACAAAACCCTTTCCAGTGTTGATTGTATGGATCCTGTGCACACAGAAATGGTAGGGCAGATGTCCAGTGCCTGGGCATGTATGTGACATAAGGGAGTCTCTCCACAATTATTTACCAGTAAATGAGTGACTAAAAACAGTGTTGATTAACCCAGTAATTGGCCCTTGCTCCTGCCCTATGTCCCCACTTCTCCTAATTTTTTTGCACTGCAAGTGCATGGATGCATTGCTGCGCTAATATTTATTGAACAGATGCCACATGAAAAACCCCAGGCTTTATGAGTGGAACCGAGGTGAGGGAGTCAGCTGTGAATCTGGCACCAAGGGAAGACTTAGCCTGAGAGGAGTGGATGGGAACTCAGGAAAAGCAGTGTTCTGCACATGGCTGTCCTTACCAACCACCTATTTTTTTTTTTTTTCTGTATGAGTTCCTATCAAGGCCTGGAAACCAAGAATTTCAAAGTTGGCAGTAATGAAATAGCAGCCATGCCGCTGTACCTGAAAAAGCAACCTGCCTCACGCAGGGCTCGTTCACATCACACGGTTTGCAGAACCGAGCTTGGAGAAGTGGGTCAGTTTGCAGAGTGAGCTACCATAAGAGTCTGCACACAGCCGCCTTTGTGGGAACCTGTGTTTGCTAGAGGAGGAACCACAGATGGGACCCCTTTAAAATATCCTACAGGGTGGTGCCTGCTATTACATTTTTAAAAGATTGTTTTATAAGATGTTTCCCTATTACTAAGTCACTACCTAAGGACTATACATGGACTGACCCTGGACTCTGACCTCATAGGTAGCAATGAATATTCTAGTAAGATCACCAGTGGAAGGGGAAGCCCTTGGTCCTGCTAAGACTGAACCCCCAGTGAACGTGATTGTTGGGGGGAGGGTGGCAATGGGGGGAGGATGGGGAGGGGAACACCCATAAAGAAGGGGAGGGGGAGGGACTAGGGGGATGTTTGCCCGGAAACCGGGAAAGGGAATAACACTCGAAATGTAAATAAGAAACACTCAAGTTAATAAAAAATAAATAAATAAAAAAATAAAAAAAATGAAAACAGGTTGATTAAAATGCTGAGGCACTCGAGTGACAGCTCAACGTGTATGCTAAAAAAAAAAAAGATGTTTCCCTATTGATTTATTGAGAAATAGGTCACTCTTTCACAAAGTGTAATGATTGGATGTGTAAACTGCTTGGCTGTACTTGTGGCTGCACAAGTCTAGCTGTAGTCTGACAGCTTCTGGGAAAGACTGTTCTTCCTATAGTGGTCTTGTTAAGTGACCTGTTAAGTGTAGGCACATTTCACAGTGAAACAGGAAATCCTGCCTCCTTTCCACTATCCTGACAGAGAACTCCACTGTCAGCAAGGGTTGCCAACGTATAGCCTTCTTAGCTAACCCCACCCCCTGTTTAAATAAAGTTTTATTGAAATGCAGGCTGTGGTAGTTTGAATATGCATGGCCCAGGTAGTGGCACTATTTTGAGGCATGGCCTTGTTAGAGGAAGTGTGTCACTGTGGGCATGGGCTTCCTAGCTGCCTGGAAGTCAGTTTTCTCCTAGCAACCTTCACATGAAGGTGTAGAACTCTGAGCTCTTCCTGCACCATGTCTGCCTTGATGATAATGAACTGAACCTCTGAACCTGTAAGCCAGCCCTCAATTCAATGTTGTGGTTATGGTGTCTGTTCACAGGTGTAAAACCCTAACTAAAACACAGGCACATAGGTCTTTTTTTTTTTTTTTTTACATATGGACTATTTTCATGCTTCAACAACATGTTCATGACCCAGCACTCTCATCGCTGAAAAACTCAAAAAATTTGTTCTCTGTCTGTCTCTCTGTCTCTCTGTCTCTCTGTCTCTCTGTCTCTCTGTCTCTCTCTCTCTCTCTCTCCCTCTCTCTCTCCCCCTCTCTCTGACTTTTCTGCTCACTGTTTATTTATTCCAAAGGTCAGGAGACCAACCATGTCTGTTGGCTTGCGAGTAGCCTGAGCTTTAGGACGTGATTAAGAATGGTGGAGAGATGGCTCAGTGGTTAAGAGCTCTGACTGCTCTTCCAGAGGTCCTGAGTTCAATTCCCAGCAACCACATGGTGACTCACAATCATTTGTAATGAGATCTGATGCCCTCTTCTGGTGTGTCTGAGGACAGCTTCAGTGTAATCACATATAATAAATAAAACAAGAAAATGGTGGAGGTGAACAGCATGGTCTTGAGATTTCAAATATGTTTTCTCCTTAGGACTTAATTTTAAGACCTATAAAGATGCTGAACAGTATTAAGTTTACTTAATAAAAGAAGAAGTAGGGGTTGGGGATTTAGCTCAGGGGTAGAGCGCTTGCCTAGCAAGCGCAAGGCCCTGGGTTTGGTCCCCAGCTCCGGAAAAAAAAAAAGAAAAAGAAAAAAAAAAGAAGAAGTAACTTTAAAATTCTAATTAAAAATATGACATCATTCCCCCTCCTCCCTCCAACCCCTCTTTCCCCCTCTCACTCTTTCACGGTGTGAGATTTTTGCTTATCATTGTTACAGATACGTGTATGAATATGTAAACACAATCTAATGAATCTGCTTGGTGTTGTTTGCATGTATATGGTTTCAGGGCTGACCACTTAGAATTGAGTAAACAACTAGGGAGGTCATGCCTGGGGAAGACTGACCTACCCTCTCTTAGCCCTCTACTCAGTTATAAAAATCACCATCCGAACATCAAGAACAGTGGTCCTGCTCTTCTCCCCCTCTTCCCTCTGTGTCTAAAGTAGTTTTTAAAATGGCCCAATGCATATCCAAAGAACTCTGCAGGGAGCAGTAGAGGAGTGGTTAGCATCTGCTCCTCATTGTAAGGAACTTCCAGAGTTAGGGAAGATGGGGCTAGATCAAAGGAAGGTATCCAGGGACGACAGGAGGCACAGAGATGATGTCCAGAAAGAAGACAGTATTATGGTACCTGTAGGAAATACTACATCAGAATTTCATTCAGCCCAAAAGCAGCCTCAACCACGTCCAGCAGAAAGTCATGGAAACCATCTTCAATTTTTCCTGAGTGTGTGGACAGCAAAAGTAGAAAAAGCATCAGTTACAATGTCTGTGTAACACAGAACAAGCCAATTTCCATAGACTATAAAATAAAGATAACTAGGGGCAAGCGCAATAACTCTACTAAAAATAAATTTAAATCATGACAAACACCTCAAAAGTACCTGCCTTTCTCTCCAACTGATTCACACTCTCTGTTAGGTTCCTTAATTTATAGTGAAAATAATCAAAACATGTTTGTTTATGATACATAGATAATAGTAAAGTTAAGAAGATCCATTATTCACAAGTACCAAGCAAAGACAGACATGCCTTCCATAAAGGCTGAAAAATAACCTCGATTTTGCAAGGAAAATATTTCAGCATAAAAACAAAAGAAATTGGGGTTGAGAAGCTTGCTCAGTGGGTAAGAGTGCTTGTTCCAGAGGATCTGAGTTTGAATCCTAGTACCCACGTCAATAGCCAAGCATGTAAAAGCCCATGCCTGTAACCTCAGTGTTGAGGGGCAGACTCCTGAGAACTACAGGCAAGTGGTTCCTGAGATCTCACTACCTAGCTAGCCTAGCCAAATCAGCAAGCTTCCACTACTGACAGGTCAGATCTGAAGGCAAGAAGATGGAAAGTTAATAAAGAATGACATCCATTGTCCGGTGATAGACTCTGCATGAGTGACCATGGCCATGAGCACTTGCACCCTCATGCCCATGCACACATACCCTGAACAATACACACACACAAACACACACACACACACAAATAACATACATACCACACATATACACATATGCACACATTAGGCTCCACCCACACAATACATGCACTTATACACATACACATACCACATAGGCACCGCATATGATATTCAGACACGTTGCATGCACATACATATCCACATTCCACAATATACATACATACTACATTGTTCACGCTTCACATACACACTATACACAACACAGCATAAAAACATATCCACACTATGCACTACACATCTCACAATACATACTACATAACACACATCATACAAACATATACACATACACTATACACCACATACATATGCCACAGTACACTACATACCACACATATACACATACCACACACACCCCATATACACTATATAATACATATCACTTTACATAGAAAAATATACACTCTACATACTACATAGCATAAAACACACACATTATACATACCACACAGTGTATAAATACACCCTCGTGTATCACACACACATACACCACTCACATAGAACATACCACATATCACATGTATATACATACATAGACCCAAACAGCCCATGCACATACACACACTCCAGGCATACAAAACACACTCCACTTACACACCACACACACACACAGACACACGCACGCACATACACATTATGCATACATATCATTCATATACACACCACACATATAACATACCCACAAAAACACCACACATACATATCACACACATACTATACACACACCACATACATATTATGCATACATATCATGCACTTCACATGCACACAACACATACCCTAAACGCACCACACAAAGGGCTAGGAAGTAGAGGATTTGGCAGGCTGTAGGGAAAGATAGAAGTGTTTTTTGTACAGCACATGTGTTCTCCTCCCTGAGAAGTGAAAATGGAAAGCAGAAGAACAAAGATGGAGGGTTGTGTGCTCCAGTTTCTATCCCAGAGACAGAAGAGTGGGTGGCATGAGGTGACAGGTAAATGTTAGGCCAAACAATACAAGTGCCCAGTGGCAAGCAGAGTGAGTAGCAAAGGGACCAACTCTGCACTGTCTGCCTAAAAACTTTTTACCAATTTAAGCACAAAAGAAGAATTCTTTGAGCATGTGGTCTGCATGCACATTTCCTACAAAAACTGCCCTCGCCAGCAAGGTTTCAAATTGCATTCCTCTCCTTACCTCTTTGAAAAGAAGAAATCTTCCCAGGCCACCGTGCTTTTCCCTTGAGTCTTTGCCCCCTCACTAGTTCTGCACCCCTTGCCTGCTTTCCACAGCCAGTTGTTCACGTAACAGCCTTAGGGGTCCCATTTTCATAATGTGCCAAGGAGAGGCTCTCTTTTTCACTTGATTTTGACATTGAGTCCTTTCCTTCCCTTATTCCCTCTCCTTTCTTCCTCCCTCCCTTCTCTTTTTCCTTTCTTCCTATAAATATTTATTGAACACCTACTCCATGCAGAGTCTGCTCTCTGCATCATAAATACATCAATAAACAAAAGAAAGCACTTTTTTTTTACTTCTAGGAACTTATCTTTTTAAAAAATTTTCCTTTTGAGACCCACAAATAAATAAAAATTATTGACAAATAACAAATAAATCAACATATAAAGACCTGATGTATTATGTGATGAATGCCCTAGGAGAGAAGAAAAGGACAGAGAATGGGGGAGGTGGTGGGACTCCTTGCCTTACAGGTTGATAAATGCATAGAAGTTGAGCTAATTTGAGGATGACCTAGGTCAGTGTCTTGGGATAGGAGGAATTCATAGTAGAAAATTTCTCATTGTTGTGATCAGACTTGATAGAAACAGCTTATGGGAAGAGGACTTGTTTTGTCACACAGTTTGTCGTGGCCAGGAAAGCATGATAACTGGAGTGCTATCTGCTTCACATGGGGATCATATAGTAGAGAGTGCAGGACAGAACCAGAAGTGGATATACTTCAAAGACCACTTCTAATGACCTACTGCCAGCCAGTAAAGGGACCTGTGTGGTGGAATAAGATGGTACAGGCAGACAATACTAGGATAGGAACTCAGCCACCACAGTGGTAGAGACCGAGAACTATGACAGGGAATTTGTACTTTGTACCTGGTTGGGCACTGAGCTACATTTTAGGATATAAAAGTGGTGATGGGGGAAGGAGCTGACTATGTAGTCCAGACTGACCTGGAACTCATTATGTAAACTAGGCTAATCTCGAACTAGAGACCATCCTGTCTCGGCCTCCTGAACATTATACTTCCTGATATTAACAGGTATGCACCACTATGGCTAGCTGATCTCACTTTCATTTTAAAGAAATTTCCAAGACCATTGTTAAGGACAGGGTATAAGATGCAGACAAAGGGGAGAGGCAGGGATATGATAGAGTAGTCATTGTCAAGATTATAAAGATGAGAGAGAGAGAGAGAGAGAGAGAGAGAGAGAGAGAGAGAGAGAGAGAGAGAATCAGTTGGAGTTTATAGTTATTCTCAGTCTGTGCTCATGCATTGATTAATGATGTTGATAAGAATTGTTGTGTGGTTTCATTATATATGGATATCATAGAGTATACTTACACCACCTACAAGGGTGTAGACTACTACATACCTAGACTTTATGGTGTGTGTGTGTGTGTGTGTGTGTGTGTGTGTGTGTGTGTGTGAGCGCGCACACGTGCACATGTGTGTGTGTGTAAGAGTTTTTTCCTAAGGCCATTACGAAAGCACACATGATTAAATCTATCACAAGAGAAAATGATGCAATCAAAGACACAATAAAAAACGAGATGCCTGAGGCTGCTGGTGCTTCTTCATAGCATAGCACGGCACGGCACAGCACAGCAAACACATAAACCAGGAGCATGGCTAATTATCATTATTACTGATATTATGTAATGGACATAACTGTATATGTTGCTCTTTATACGACTGGCAGTGAGAGGCTTTGTTTCCAAGAAAGCACAATGGGTACTGTGTTCTCTGGAATCACAATGGCTATACTGTCAGCATCCAATAGAAGTTTGTAATCTTCTTTTAATGTATGGTCACTCCATTATATGCAGTTGTCAGTCAACTGGGAAGTTACATGCAGTGGCAATAGAGTTCTTGCCAATTTGTGTTTGTAGTCAGTTACTTACTCATGAATCCCTGTCTTCCAAAGACTTCATCTTCCTACCCCTATCACTGTGTTCCCCACACCTACTAAGAAGAATTCTACAAGAAAACAGAAATTTCTATCAAGTGTTGCTGCCAGGCTCTGGCTGTCCACACCACTGTTGCCACAGGAACAGCATCTGCATGAATTCAATTCAGTGTTTGTTCCTCAGACTTCCTCTCTCCCTGAATGTAGAACTGTGTTGGGCAAGCCTTCAGGGATGGTTGACCAGTTGTCTGACTGCTGCAGGACCTATGTTTCTGAGTAATGGGAATTAGTGGACTTTACAAAGCGCTGCTTCACCCATTTCAGGCTTTCTTGCTTTCATGCACCAGCATAAAGGAAATCTAAGGCAATCTTATTTTATTTTATTTTTTTGTTAATACAGACCCAACCACCCTATAATCCTTTAGTCCTGTAATTGAACTCAATTCTGCCCAGTTTCAGGCATCATGAATTTTATCAATTTTATCTTTTACTGTCTTCATCTCTGTGTTTTTGTAGTTTTTAAAGAGAAGATTGGAGAGGCTAAACCTGAAGCTGTGAGCCTCACATTATTAATAAAAACAGATTATTACCATACTGCCCTTAACTATACAGAGTAAAATAGAAAAGGCTCTCTTGGCCAAGGCAGGATAAGGATGGTAAAAAATATCATTATCATAAGCATCTCCACAGCTGAATGAGTTCTAAAAACTAGAGTTAGATATACAGGTACATTTCAGACCTCGTGTCCCACTAGAATTTCATGACGTTTTCAATATTTTATGAACTATGGAAACTACTACCAAGCAGCACTTTGTTTTGGAGATTGGCTCTATTTTATGTGCTGTATTATCATGTTTATCTTTTGTTGTTCTCCATTAATCAAAACTATGAATTCAAGGTTATGGATGATCTAAGAGCATACAATGTAGATAAATTTGGAGACTGTGAGAACAACGAAGTGTTTAGTTTTGTCTTTATCAATTTTGATTTGACAAATTTGTCAATTTTAGGTTGTGACAATAAAAATATAGACAAAGCATGATTCCTTCAAGTTTCACAGAACTTGAAAGTTCTAAAACTCTCTGGTACCATGATTACATTTTCAGTGAAATTTACATTTACAAGTCATTGCTTTAATTGATGAAACATTAAAAACACAATAAAGTTGCACACAGCAAGATCCACCACACACACCTTAGAACTTCTTGTCAAAATAATGAAAGCAAACAGGACACATTGGGACACCTGTTAGATGGACAGAGATAATGTTATTATTTTAAATAAGAAAGTCTATAATGAAAAATTAATGAAAAGCAATGTAAACACTAATAGCATTAATGAGAAAGTTCAATAATGTTGCTCCCGACAGGAGAGAGATGCAAGAAATGAATTTTTACACATGCTTAAGGGAAAGTGAAAAACTTTAATACATTTTAAATATGGTGTTTACAGAATGACTTAGTGATGGCTTCTTTTGGTAAACTTGACAGAAACCTAGACATGTCTGGAAAAAGCAAATGCCAATTCAAAAAAATGTTTCATCACATGCTCCTTGGGCATGTTGACGGGGCATTTTCTTGATTGTTGATTGATGTGGGAGGGCCCAGTTTACTGTGGGCAGTGCCATTGCTGGGAAGGTTGTCCTAGGTGCTATAAGAAAGAATGCTGAACAAGCCATGGAAAGCAACCCAGGGAGAGCACTCCTGCATGGTCCCTGGTTCAGTTCATGCTTTCAGGCTCTTGTTACAACTTCCCACAGTGATAGTCTGTGATCAGGAAGTAGAAGCCAAACAAATCCTTTCCTGAGACTGGAGAGATGTCTTAGCAGTTAAGAGCATTGGTTGCTCTTCCAGAGACCCTGAGTTCAATTCCCCAGCAACCACATGGTGCCTCATGACTATATGTAATGGAATCTGATGCTCTCTTCTGGCATGCAGGTGTACAAGCAGACAGAGCGCTAAATATATAAATCTTAAAAACATCTTTTCCTTCTCAAGTTGCTTTTACTTGTTGGGTTAGTCACAGCAATAGAAAACAAACAGAACAGATCTAAAATCAGAGTGTCTATAAATGAGCTTAACAAGCGAGAGTAGAGTTTTATAAAGAAAAGTAAATATGTGACTAAGACATAGACTTAGACTAAACAGACTTCAATAGTAAAAGACAAACCAAGTTCTCAGAATGATGACATTTCACAGTTTCTAGTCCCTCCACCCAAGTTACTCTGTAAGTTGAAGGCAAATCCCAGCACACAGACCAAGAGTATAATAAAGAAGATATTCTGTACCAGGTATTTAAACATATTACAAGGACACATATTGCTGAAACACTGGTATATACAGAAACCAGCAGATCTTTGGAACAGAGTAGATGCATAGGAACAGTTAGGTCCAAGGCTTTGCAAGGCTGTATGTATGTGGAGTCATCATGGTGGCACTAAGGGAAGAAGGTTGGAGTTATCTGGCAGGGCAGTACTCGAAAAGAGACTCAGAGGTCGGGCATGTGTTTCCTATTTATTTATTAAATTTAATTATAGTTTTTATTATTCACTTTACATCCCAATCACTGGTCCCCTATTACTCCCTCCCACAATTCTTCCCCAATACAGCTGACCTGGGGATCGTGTTGTCAACACATGACCATTCAGAAGAGACATATGTAAGTCAGATCTAAACCATAGTAAGTTATATGAAGCAAAGGGGAAAGGGTATCATGTATAGTCGAATGCAGGGTGCCTTTGTGAGAGTAGCATTACCTCTGTGCACTATACCTCCATCACCAAGTCCCATATATCTGAGAGGGTTAATGACCTAGTTTGAGTAACTCCAGGAAATTTCCTTAAGAAAGATGGGGAATCCTCCCAGGAAGAGATTTGATCCTTGAACAAATAAATCAGGAATGATAAATTTGATGCACTATTTAAGACAGTGTTTGTAGCTAAAGGGTGCTTACAGAACCACATGGGGCTATCACAAGCATTTGTCACTGTTTAGCTCTGGGAATTAGCCACAGATGTCTGGTTGAAAGAGCTGTCTGCAACAACTACAAGAGTCATTTGATCAAAACTTAGAAAATCTGGGGGTGTCTCCATCAGCCCTGTTATAATATCCATTTACAATTGCATGAAATCCAAGGGATGTGTAGGGAGAGATGGGGTTGGGTGTGAGCTCAACCAGGTAGTCCAGAGGACTCAGCCATAAGAGAGGATGCAACAGCTCAGTAAGCAGAGCCATGGATGTTTGTTTCTCACTCATATGTCCATCATTATTTGGCTTCAGTTCAGAAAACCATGTCCCCTAGAGCTGGACAGTCACTATAGCTCTAGTGACAAGGAAAAAGAAACATGGAAGGCACATTGCTTCTGACCACTTTCACTTGGGAAACATATTTCTGTTTCCTTCTCTGTGCTCAAAGTAATCCACGTGACATCACCTGTTATCCTCCCAATGACTTGATGCTGGTGGGATAGGCAAGAACATCTGATAGATCAGTAGTAAATCTTTAGTACTCCTCCTTTCCCCCAAACCATCTTGTTTTCCTGGAACCCCCTGTGCCCTGGACATTCTGGGTCCTTTTGGAAAATTGCCCCAGGGTCACATACCCAGCAGGACACAGAGCTTTGCATGCACAATCTGCTAGCTCCTCCATTTCTGAGGTGATTGCTCAGCCAGTTCAGCAGATGTTGGCTGCCGATGGTGCCGGAGACCACTGTGATGGACAGCTCCTCTGCTTTGTTTACTCTTCCAGGCAAGGTGATAAATTCTCCTTCTAATCAGCATCCGTGTTTCTCATTCTCAGATGTACCAACCCTGCTAATGAATGATTCACTGAAGTCAGCTGTGAAGACGCACCACCCTGCACCCTGTTCTGCCTTCCCTATGCCAAGTCATGCCCTCACTATCTCCCAAACACAAAATCGAGTTCCTGAGGATGGTGTGGATGGATGACAGAACGTGCAATAGCCTCGAGTAATTTGTTCACAGCAATTCATCCCCGTCTATTCTGTCAAGTGTGCTCCTGAATACGTTTGGTGGTTGTGGAGGGACACTGGTACTTGGAGGGAGTCCTCAGAGGTTCATTACTGCAAAGTCCTGAGAGTTTCCAAGCAGTGACCTGAGACCTGGTAGGTCAGGTGTTGGTGTTCTTGACTCAGAGCCTACTTCAGTACAGGAAAAAAAATCTCAGAAAGTGCCAGGGAACCTCACTCCCTGTTGCTACTACAGTAGACTGAGAAAAATCAAACTGAACCCAGGAGTGTTTTTATTTTCTTTTTCAGTGAGGGCCATGCAGATGGCTATAATCCCAGTACTTGAGAAGTAGCAAAAGGAAGGAGGATCATGGGCTTAAGGCTGTCCTTGGTTATATATCAGGTCCAAGAATAGCCTATTTTTCAGCAAACACACAAAAACTGTACTGAAATCAAGGGAAAAGAAAAGAAGAGTTAAAAGAATAGTCATAAACAATAGCCCGTTGCATTAAATCTCTAGCTGAAACTGATTTAAAAGGCAGCAGGATCTTAAAAAATAGGGGGCAGACATAGAGCAACATGGCATTTGACCACAGTCATGAAGACTGTGAATTAAGGACTGTGCTATGCTGTGGGCAGGTTTACCTAAAGTGCAAGAGGTATTATTGGGAAAGTGGTTACACCCAAGAAGACAAAAGAAACAAGTGTGAATGGTGTGGATATTCAAGCAAGAGGGAGGGAAGGAGGGAAGAAGGGAGGAAGGGAGGGAGGGAGGGGGAGAGAGAGAGAGAGAGAGAGAGAGAGAGAGAGAGAGAGAGAGAGAGAGAGAGAGAGAGAGAGAGGAGGTTGAATATAAAGTACTTGGGACACATGTGAAATATCACAATGAAGCAGTTTCTTAAAGTTAATATATGATAATTTAATTAAATGTAAAAGGACAAGGTAGGATGAAGATCTGATGAGAATGAGAACTCACCTTATTTGAGACATGGGCTCACTGTGATTCAGCTGGTGCCTTGAGCAGTCAGGATCATGCTGAAAATTAACAGGGTTGATATGGGGTCTTTAAGGGCATCCATTGCATAGCCTAGACTGAATGCAAGACGTATCCTTGGGAGAAAATTGATCAGGTTTAGACTTGGCTTCAGGAACATAAAACACCCTGAAGTTAACTAACCCACACTGACAAAGAAATGGCAATTTTGGAACTTTGCTATAAACACCAAATGAACCAGACACAGAAGCAATAAAAGAATATTGATAAAAGCATGTTGGTCTGTGGCTAATTTACTTTCTACATGGGCTATCTTAGTCAAGGACAGTTTTTCAGAAACTGTAGCCCACTCAAACCACCTTAAGGAAAGGGACTTGTTATGAAGTGCAAACCTTAGCCTTTGAAAGGGTGAGAAACATCTGTTTAGATTTTCTAAGCAATTGAACTCTCTCCATGAGTCTCCAAGTAACCATGTCCAATTTTTCCTGTGGAGCATCCATGCTGGGGTATGGCGACCATGCTACCCTGCTTGAAGGTATCACTGGGATGGCTGTCCACTTTCCCACTGTGGTCTTCATAGGGCACCAGGGGTGCCCATCATGTCTGCCTACATGGCCCTTTGCATTCTCTTTTTTTCAGTAATGTACCCCTGCTTCCACATGCCTTTGAACACCATGGACACATTTTTCCTCCTGTGTTCGTTCTCCTATCGATGTGGTTGGAAGTAGATGGTAGTTTTTCTTTCTCTTTGGGAGTCACATGTAATGCATTCATGGATTACTCCATCTCTCAAGACAAGGAAAATAATTTAAGTTCAACATCTTTTTTTGAGAGAGTACCTACTTTTTGAAAAAAAAAACAAATAAATAATAATAACAACAACAACAACAACAAGAACAACAAATCAGGCTAAGAAGTGCTAGGCTGGTGATTGGTTTTCCCCTCAGATGCCTTCCTTCATTGAGTACTAACTTCTATGAATATAAGGAAAGAGAAATATAATGTAATAACCTTTATTTCCTATATGCCTACATTTAGAAGACCCACGCCTCTTGGGTATGCCTCTGAGGTTGTTTCTGGAGAGGATTAACGAGGAGAATAAGACATATGCTGACTGTGTGCAGCTCCATCTCATAGGCTGGGGTGCGATTAAATAAAACCAGGGAAAGAAAAGGTCAAAGGTCAGCAGAGTACTGACAGTTCCCTCTCTTGCTTTCTATCTTTCATGATGTGATCTGACCTGCTCTGCCATGCCTCCCCTGTCATGATAGACAGAACCCTCCAAAACCATGAGTCAAAATCTTGGATTCCTCCTTTAAGATGTTTTACTCACATTATCGCTCATGTCAATGAAATAGTTGCTAATACTTAGCAATATGTATGGATCTTAATTATAAATGATAGACCAGGCACAGAAATGAGTGTGGGGAAGGGGAGGAACTCCTATGTGAATATATACTGTTGACATGAGCATATACCATGAGAGTGGCAAAGTCTCCTCCACCCAGGATAGAGTAAAGTCTTCCTCTGGTCCATGCACAGATATTGATAAAGTGTGCAGAAAATTTCCACTATAGTATTCTGCCCCAGGACTCTGATGACCTGGCCCTTTGGTGTTCTTAGGTACACATGCACAGGCACAGGGATAAAGTCAATCACAAGTTCTTACTGATTAACCTGCTCAAGGATGCTTCCCCTTAGAACAGCAAAAATCAGGGCTCTCTCATTGGTAGTAAAAAGGGTGACTAGTTGTGAACTTATTTCATTGGCCCAGTAATGTACAATCTTTTCTTATCTGCAGCCTGAGCTTCTTCATATGAAAATGGGAGTGGAATTGGATACCACACAGGGCTATGATGAGAGACAAGTTTGTGAAATTCAAAGGCATGCAGAATTTAAAGTTCAAGGATACTGATGTTGGCCCCATCTGCCACTCAGTAGCAGCTGTGTGATTATGAAGAAATTACTAATATAGCCAAGGAAATAATAGCAAGGTCGTTGTGTAATAAAAAAAGATAGAGTTTTGTGTGCAGTTGATTTGGGTTTAAGCTTTCTTCTGCCAGCTCATGGCTCTCTGTCACAACTTTCCTGGGCAGTAGAAATTCCCCAGTTAGTCCACTATATTCAAGCTGACAAATCTACGCTTCAAACCTTGTTCTACAATGAATTAGTCTTGCCTGAGGCATCTTTTCTCAAGATGTGCTATTAGATGACTGGACTAGCCAGAGTATTTTCGGCTGGTTTTCACAGGTTTCTAATGGAGCGTTGTTTCCAAACACTGTGAGAACCATTAGCTCCTAACTCTGACTTTCCTAGTAATGCTCTCTTATGTAGAAGTCTCTAGCATTCCCTTCCTATGCTAAAGGTAAAGCAAAGTTTTGTTCATTGTTAACCACCTTCAGACCTGTTTTTCCATTAGATTTCTCCACCTCTTCCTTCCCTGTTTCTATCCCTCTCTTTTTCTCTTTCCTTCATTTCCTCCTTTTCTCTTTCTATCATCCTTCTTTTCTTGTTGCAGAATACTTAAATATATTCCTATCATCACCACTCACAGGCTTATGTGTAAATTTAGAATGAGTTTGTTAGCTGGGTATGGGGCTCATGCTTTTAGTCCCAGCGTCCACGAGGCAGAGGCAGCCAGACTCTCTTAGTTCAGAACCAACTTGGTCTACGAGTAAGTTCTGGGCCAGGAGTGTCTACCTACCATTAGAGCCCAGTTATCAGCAGATAAAATAAGAAAAAAAAGCAGGCATAGCTCTTCTTTTATCTGACAAAATAGAATTCAACCCAAAACTTATCAGAAGAGATAGCAGATACTACATATTTATTAAAGGAAAAACTCACTAAGAAGATATAATTCTAAACACTTATGAGTCAAGCAACTTTGTTAATAAAAACAAAAGCACTATTAGACCTAAAATCACAGATTGACCGCAGCACAGCGGTAATGGGTAACCTCAAAATACTACAATCTCACCAATAAACAGCAGATCTAGACAAAAACTAAATAGAGAAACTCTGGAGTTAAGCATTATCATAAATCAAATGGAACAGATTTATGATATTTCTAGAACACTTCACCCAAACATTTTCTTCTTAGCAATCCATGGACATTACTCCAAAAGCAACTATTAGGATACAAAGCAAGCATCAACGAATTTAGGAACATTTAAATAATACTCTGACTCCTACACACCACAGAACAAAGCCGAGTGTCTAAACAACAGCACCATAAGAAAGTACATAAACTCATGGATGCCAGATCACACGGCACTGAATGGAAACTCAATCAGGAGAGAAATATGAAGTAAGTTTTAAAAATTCCTTGAATTGGATAAAACATAGCATATCAAAATCTATTGGAGCCAGCGAAGGTGCTCATAGACAGTTTATGGCAGCAAGTTTCTACATGAGACAGCAGGGGATATCTATCTCATGTTAGTAATTTCATGTTGCACCCCCAAACCTTGGGAAAACAGGACCAAACAACTCCTCAATAGGTAGACTGGAAATGACAAGGAAAGTCAGGGTTGAAATTAGTGTAATACAAACAAACAAACAAACCAATAAACAATAAAAAATCAATGAAAAAAGTTTGACAAGACTGACAAACATTTTGCCAAATTAATCAAAAGAAAGGGACACCAAATAATAAAATCATGAGTTAAAAAGGGAAACATTACAACACATATTGAGGAATTCAGAGAATTCCAAGGACATACTATAAATGTCTATACTCAACTAAACTGGAAAACTTAAGACATATATATTATATAACAAATATAATATATACATAATATATGTAATATATTCAAGAGATATATATGTATATGTATGATATTCAAGCTCAAATCAGTATGAAGAAAATAATTTAAACAAACCTGTAACAACTACTGAGGCAGAAGTAGTAATTAAAACTCCCCACTTACAAACAAAATCTCACAGGAACAGATGGCTATAATATGAAATTCTACCAGATCTTCAAAGAAGAACTAACACCAATACTTCTCAAATTACTTTGTAAAATATAAAAGGAAATAATGCTTCTAACTTTTTCTATGAAACCAGTATAATTGTGATGTCAAAACCTGACAAAAACTCAACAAAAATGAAAATTATAGACCAGTTTCTATAATGAATAGAGATGAAAAAAATTCTCAACAAAAACTTGCAGACCAAATTCAAGAACACATCCTAGAGATGATGGATGGTTCAAAATATGTAAATCCACAAATGGAACATATTAAACTAACAGACTCAAGGACAGAAACCCCATAGTCTTCTCATTAGACTCAGAAAAGGTCTTTGACAACATTTTACATTCCTTTGTAATAAAAATCCTGGAGAGTCTAGGAATATGAGGGATATAACACAATAAAGGGAATATACCATAACACACAACCAACTTCATGATAAATGGAAAATAACTCAAACATGTCCATTAAAATCACGAATAAATCAAGAACTTGCACTGTTTTGATTCCTGTTCACCCACAGCACATGAGGTCTTAGCTAGAGAAATAAGACAAGTAATAGAGATAGAAATGGGAAAGTATAAGTCAAATTACCTTTATTTGCAAATGGTGTGACTCTTTATATAAGCAACCCTACAATAGGGACTCTACCAGAAAACTCTTATAGCTGATAAATGATTCAGCAAAGTGTCAGAATATAAAATTAACACACAAAATTAGAAGCCCTCTTATATACAAATGACAAACATGTGGAGAAAAGAAACTATGGAAATATTCCCCTTCAAAACAGACTAAAAAATTATCATGAAATGAAATACATTTAGCTAAGGAAGTGAACAACGTTCATAAGTTTAACAGGTTGAAGAAAGAAATTACAAATATCAGAAGATGAAAAGATCTCCTTGCTCATGAATTAGAAGATTCATATTGTAAAAACAGCAATCCCCACCAAAAAAACATTGTACATGGCTTATGCTCTAAGATCAAGAATCGACAAATGGGATCTCATAAAACTGCAAAGCTTCTGTAAGGCAAAGGACACTGTGGTTAGGACAAAACGACAACCAACAGATTGGGAAAAGATCTTTACCAATCCTATAACAGATAGAGGCCTTATATCCAAAATATACAAAGAACTCAAGAAGTTAGACCGCAGGGAAACAAATAACCCTATTAAAAAATGGGGTTCAGAGCTGAACAAAGAATTCACAGCTGAGGAATGCCGAATGGCTGAGAAACACCTAAAGAAATGTTCAACATCTTTAGTCATAAGGGAAATGCAAATCAAAACAACCCTGAGATTTCACCTCACACCAGTGAGAATGGCTAAGATCAAAAACTCAGGTGACAGCAGATGCTGGCGAGGATGTGGAGAAAGAGGAACACTCCTCCATTGTTGGTGGGATTGCAGACTGGTAAAACCATTCTGGAAATCAGTCTGGAGGTTCCTCAGAAAATTGGACATTGAACTGCCTGAGGATCCAGCCATACCTCTCTTGGGCATATACCCAAAAGATGCCTCAACATATAAAAGAGACACGTGCTCCACTATGTTCATCGCAGCCTTATTTATAATAGCCAGAAAATGGAAAGAACCCAGATGCCCTTCAACAGAGGAATGGATACAGAAAATGTGGTACATCTACACAATGGAATATTACTCAGCTATCAAAAACAACGAGTTTATGAAATTCGTAGGCAAATGGTTGGAACTGGAAAATATCATCCTGAGTGAGCTAACCCACTCACAGAAAGACATACATGGTATGCACTCATTGATAAGTGGCTATTAGCCCAAATGCTTGAATTACCCTAGATCCCTAGAACAAAGGAAACTCAAGACGGATGATCAAAATGTGAATGCTTCACTCCTTCTTTAAATGAGGAAAAAGAATACCCTTGGCAGGGAAGGGAGAGGCAAAGATTAAAACAGAGACTGAAGGAACACCCATTCAGAGCCTGCCCCACAGGTGGCCCATACATATACAGCCACCCAATTAGACAAGATGGATGAAGCAAAGAAGTGCAGACCGACAGGAGCCGGATGTAGATCGCTCCTGAGAGACACAGCCAGAATACAGCAAATACAGAGGCGAATGCCAGCAGCAAACCACTGAATTGAGAATAGGTCCCCCGTTGAAGGAATCAGAGAAAGAACTGGAAGAGCTTGAAGGTGCTCGAGACCCCAAAAGTACAACAATGTCAAGCAACCAGAGCTTCCAGGGACTAAGCCACTACCTAAAGACTATACATGGACTGACCCTGGACTCTGTCCCCATAGGTAGCAATGAATATCCTAGTAAGAGCACCAGTGGAAGGGGAAGCCCTGGGTCCTGCTAAGACTGAACCCCCAGTGAACTAGACTATGCGGGGAGGGTGGCAATGGGGGGAGGTTTGGGAGGGGAACACCCACAAGGAAGGGGAGGGGGGAGGGTGATGTCTGTCCGGAAACCGGGAAAGGGAATAACACTTGAAATGTATATAAGAAATACTCAAGATAATAAAAAAAAAAAAAAAACATTGTACAGATTCAACAAAATCCCAATCAACATTCGAACGAAATTATTTTTTCTCCATCTTTATTAAATTGGGTATTTTTTATTTACATTTCGATTGTTATTCCCTTTCCCGGTTTCAGGGCCAACATCCCCCTAACCACTCCCCCTCACCTTCTATATGGGTTTTCCCCTACCCATCCTCCCCCCATTACCACCCTCTCCCCAACAATCCCGTTCACTGGGGGTTCAGTCTTGACAGGGTCAAGGACTTCCCCTTCCACTGGTGCTCTTACTAGGCCATTCATTGCTACCTATGTAGTTGGAGCCCAGGGTCAGTTCATGTATAGTCTTTGGGTAGTGGCTTAGTCCCTGGAAGCTCTGGTTGGTTGGCATTGTTGTTCATATGGGGTCTCAAGCCCCTTCAAGCTCTTTCAGTCCTTTCTCTGATTCCTTCAATGGAAGTCCCGTTCTCAGTTCAGGGGTTTGCTGCTGGCATTCACCTATGTATTTGCCGTATTCTGGCTGTGTCTCTCAGGAGAGATCTATATCCGGTTCCTGTCAGTATACACTTCTTTGCTTCATCTATCTTATCTAGTTTGGTGGCTGTATATGTATGGGCCACATGTGTGGCAGGCTCTGAATGAGCGTTCCTTCAGCATCTGTTCTAAACTTTGCCTCCCTATTCCCTGCCAAGGGTATTCTTGTTCCCCTTTTAAAGAATGAGTGAAGCATTCACATTTTGGTCATCCTTCTTGAGTTTCATGTGTTCTGTGCATCTAGGGTAATTCGAGCATTTAGGTTAATAGCCACTTACCAATGAGTGCATACCATGTGTGTCTTTCTGTGATTGGGTTACCTCACTCAGGATGATATTTTCCAGTTCCATCCATTTGCCTATGAATTTCATAAAGTCATTGTTTTTGATAGTGGAGTAGTAATCCATTGTGTAGATGTACCACATTTTCTGTATCCATTCCTCTGTTGAAGGGCATCTGGGTTCTTTCCTGCTTCTGGCTATTATAAATAAGGCTGCTATGAACATAGTGGAGCACATGTCTTTGTTATATGTTGGGCATCTTTTGGGTATATGCCCAAGAGAGTTATAGCTGGGTCCTCAGGTAATGTAATGTCCAATTTTCTGAGGAACCTCCAGACTGATTTCCAGAATGGTTGTACCAGTCTGCAATCCCACCAACAATAGAGGAGTGTTTCTCTTTCTCCACATCCTTGCCAGCATCTGCTGTCGCCAGAGTTTTCGATTTTAGCCATTCTGACTGGTGTGAGGTGGAATCTCAGGGTTGTTTTGATTTGCATTTCCCTTATGACTAAAGATGTTGGACATTTCTTTAGGTGTTTCTCAGCCATTCGGCATTCCTCTCTGTGAATTCTTCTTAGAAGTTGAAAAACATTTTACAAGCTTTACATGGAAACACAAAGAATCCATGATAGTCAAAATAATCCTGTACCCATCAACCCAGATTTCAAGTTGTACAACACAGCTATAGTAATAAAAACAGCATAGTACTGCCATACAAATAAGCACATTAATAAAATCAATGGACTAGAATTCAGGAGCCAGATCTAAGTCCATATGCCTACAACCACTGAACTTTTCTGTTTCTCTTTTCTTTTTTTTTCATTTTTTCAGAGCTGGGGACCGAACCCAGGGCCTTGCACTTGCTAGGCAAGTGCTCTACCACTGAGCTAAATCCCCAACCCCCAAACTTTTGACATAGAGGCTAAAAAGTACACATAGGAGAAAAACACAGCATCTTCAGTAAACGGTGCTGCTCAAATTGGATAGCCACAAACAACAGCTACAACAACCACAACAAACTAGATGCTTACCTCTCACCCACTCAAAAACCAACTGCAAATAGAGCAAGAACTTAGAGCTAAGAACCTCAATCTGGTAGATAAAGAAGGGGATATGTTTGAGATTGTAAGCACACGGAAGGACTCTTCAAATAAGACCCAGGTATCATAGTAGGATCAGCATTTGACATATTGGACCTCATGAATTAAGAAGCTTCTGTAAAGCCAATGACACTGTCATTAAAGTGAAGATTCAGGCCCACTTAATGGAAAAAATCTTTACCAGTTATACATCTGACAAGAGAATTAATATCTAGAATAAACAAACAATTAAAACCAAATAAACCCCCTAACCATTAAGAAAACAAGCAACCCAATAAAAAATGGAGCATAGAACCAAAGATAGATTAAATATGAATGTCTAGTAAATATTTTAAAAGTGTTCAATATCATGGAAAAGCTAATTGAAACTACGTTGAGATTTCATCTCACCCAGCTAGAATGGCCAAAATTAATAAAACAGATGAGAGTAGATGAATGAGTGTGAGGCATTAGGGATATTTACTTACTGTTAGTGGGGATACAATCTTAGACAGTAACTATAGCAATTGTGGAGGTTCCTTAAAAAGCTGGAGACCGATGGAACACATGACCCAGCTATACCATTCTTGGGCATATACCCAAAAACTACGTCTCAAAACACACATACTTATTCCGTGTTTATTGCTGATCATGATAACCAGGAAACAGAAACCACCTAGATGTCCATCAGCTGCTGAATGCATAATGAAAAATATGGCACATTTATACAATGTAATATTATTCAGTTGCTAAGAAAAATGAAATTATGAAATCCTCAGGTAAACCAATGGAATTGGAAATATCCTGAATTTGGGAACCCAGACCCAGAGATGCAAACATTGTATCATTCCTCATATGTGTATGTTAGCATGATTCTTCAGACATGTGTATTCCATTTGGAATACCCATAGGGGTGAGGAAACTAGGGAGGAACTGTGGGTGAGGAAAGGATCTTATCATTGTGAAGACATAGAATATAGTTATATGAAAAGGAGAAAGGGAATACTGGACTAGGAAGAATTAAGTGGGGTAAAAGATAGAAAAAAGAACATACAGAGGGGTAATTAACACTAAAGGTTGATAAAAACATATGGAGACCTAATACTTTAGAAACTTCCATATGTATATGATGAGTTACTCTATAATGGGTATTACCTCATCTAGATACCACATGCAAATAAAAACCCCAGTACCAAGAATGAGTTACCTCTTTATTGACCTGTTGTTCAATGCGGCTTTTAAAAGAACCCCCAAACATTACAGGCTATTGCCAATACTCGCGGCTATCCACAGAACTTGTGAGTAAAGGCCTGTTGCTGATGACAACACATACTTGAGTCACAGAATATAGAAAATATTATGCTGGTACTTGTCTAGAAGCTTCAACCCTAGTACGGCTAGTTCTCATAGTCTTTAGAAGGTGCTATACATGATAGTGGAAGAGAAAAGCCTCAACTCTCAGCCTTAAACAAAGTTTGTATATCATACCACTCACCAGGGCTCAGAGGTCTTTGTAAAAGAGGGAACAGAAAGACTCTAGGAGCCAGACATGGTTGATAACTTCAGAGAAGCACTGTTTCGTGGTCAGAACAAGACAGTTGCACAAATGGACTCATAGTGATTGTAAGAACACAAACAAATTCAAACCAGACCAAATCCCAGAATTGAGGGGAGTACATGGGTATGAAATCCCACTACTAGTCGAGGAGCTCTTGGTGTTTGATAGCTAATGGGAGAGAGGGAGATCGTTTTCTTGAATGGTGTGGTTACTACAGTTGGTGATCCACACTCTAGAGCAGACATGACTCACAAGACTAGTTGGATAACAAAAATTGGACCTGGTGGGATAAAAATAAAGTAGAAGAAAACCTAAATCTGAGTGTGTAGGGAGGTGAGGGTAGAAGAGTTGATCTCTGAGGAGTTAGGAGAGAGAGGATGGATATGATTAAAATATCGTGTACAAAATTATCAAAGAATTAATAAAATATTATGTTGCAAATCAAGTATGTGCAAAATACACAGCGAAGCTCCCTTCCGAATTTGTGTCTGCACTCATACATCCCCATCACAGATGTAACCTTGATGAGCTATATGTCATCGGTGTATCTTTCCAGTTTTGGAAATCTGTAAGTTTGGTATATATCTTTCCAATTATTTGCTGTACATTAAGTGTCTGTGTCTATAGCTACAGAGTGGTAGGCAGACCTATATCTATGCCTACACCTGTATATGATTCTGTCTATATAGCAATATTCTGTTTATGTGTTTGTTTAAAATAAAATTTAGCATTATGTTTGCATGACGTCGTTTTGTTTTTAACAGAAATAGCATTATGCCATATGTTTTAGTTTCTTTTCTTGTTGGTGTGACAAAACGCTCTGAAAAAAATTAACCTAAAAGGAAAAGGGTAAGCTATAGTTCCAGAGAGATACAGTTTATCACAGCAGTGCAGACATGGCTGCAGGCAGGGACCACACGGATCCTTGTTCCTAGCTATACTGTCTCAGTCCAGGCTACCATACAAATCACCACAGATGTTACCACAAAGTGATGAGCTTATGCAATAAACAATTATCTCAGGGGCTGGAGAGAAGGCTTGGTGGTTAAGACCCCTGACTGCTCTTCTAGAGGTCCTGAGTTCAATTCCCAGCAACCACAATGTGGCTCACACTGATGCCTTCTTCTGGTATGTCTGAAGACTGACAGTGTACTCAAATACATTAAATAAATACACATACATTCATACATACATACATACATACATTCATACATACATACATACATACATATATATGGGGATGGGCGGAGACTTAGCTCAGTGGCAGACTGCTTGCCTAGCAAGCACAAGGCTCTGGGTTTGGGCCTTAGCTCCAGAAAAAAAAAGACAAAGTAAGAATTATTTCATGTAGTGCTTATGGAGGTTGTGATCTTGGGATACCACCATGATTGGTTCAGCTGAGAGTCCCCTTTCTGAAGCAGGGTACTTTTTTCTTTGTTGCTTTATGTGGATCAAATAGGTTGGACTAGGTGGAACTATTCTTAATGGCGCTACCATCCTGACTGAATTATCTCCCCAGATGCCATCTCATTAAGGAATAAATTTCAATTTGTGAATTTGAGGTGGGGCACACACATGCTGTCCATGATATAGAGACTGTGAGGTGAGGCATACACATGCTGTCTGTGGTATAGAGACCATAAGGAAGGGCATACACATGCAGTCCATGGTATATAGGCAACTTTCTGCATGTGTATTTTTCTAGGTATTTACCTAGACCTCTTGAATGAAGTTTATGTAACTATCCATAAGGATAATTCAATATCTTATTGGATTGCCTTCTAGGAATTCCCACCAGCTTCATCTTCTGGCACTGGTGCTCATCAGTACCCAGGTGATACTTTCTTTACTTTCAGCTTATGTTCACCTTAACTGTTATCCTACTGGAGAAAATCTCCAGGACATTTACAATCTCCTTATTGCTATATAGTCAAACATCTTTTGATTTGTCCTGTGTGTGTGTGTGTGTGTGTGTGTGTGTTGTGTTGTGTGTGTTATGTGTGTGCATGTGTGTTGCCATTAACACACCATTTGCACAATTTCCTATCAACTTTTAGTGTTTTTGTCTCACTGTTTCATTCTTCCAGCCTCCCCTTTGAACCTCTTTAGGATACTTTAGAACATATAGGGTATCATTAAGCTTTGTGGTCAAATTTGTTAATATTCTTTAAATTTTCTGAGGGTTTTTTCATCCCATTTATCAAGAGTCTGTAAGGCATTATTTAAAAAACTATGTTTCTAACACTTAACTCCCCCTCTCTTTCTCTGGCTCTCTGCCTCCTACTTTCAGATAAGAATGTAAATGTTCAGCTACTGCTCCAGGGCCCTGCTGGCTGCCTGTCTGCACAATGTTCTCTGTCATGGTGGTCATGGTCTGTAACACTCTAAAATTGTGAACCCCAAATTGAATGTTTTCTTTTAAAAGTTGCATTTATCCCTGCAGTTCTTTTAGACAGGAACAATTCTGGATCAGAGTTTTTGACTGTGATATGGCAACCCCATCCCTCCACTTGATGCCCTACCTTTCTACTGGAGGTGGATTCTACAAGTTCCCTCTCCCCACTGTTGGATATTTCCTCTAAGGCCTGTGGACCCCCTTTGTGTCTTGAGCTTCTTTCCTCCCAGGTCTGTGGTACAGTCTAGAGGGTTCTCCCACCTCCCACCTCCCGAGGTTGAATATTTCCATTCATTCTTCTGGCCCTCAGGTTTTCAACTCGTGGTCCCTCCTCTCCCCCCACCAATACCTGATCAAGTTTCCCCCCTTCCCCTACCCCTTCTTCTCCCCTCTTGCATCTAGTTCCTTCCTTTCTTCTGCCCTCTGCTTTCTTCTCCCTCCCTAGTGGGATGGAAGCATCCTCACTTGGGCCCTTCAGTTTGTTAAGCTTATTGAGTTCTGTGGATTGTACTCTAGGCATTCTGTCCTTTTTGGCTAATAACCACTTATCAGTCAGTACATACCACGCATGTCCTTTTGGGTCTGAGTTACTTCACTCAGGATGACATTTTCTAGTTCCATCTATTTGACTGAAAATCTCATAAAGTCCTCATTCTTAATAGCTAAATAGTATTCCATTGTGTAAATGAACCACATTCTTCTGTTGTGGGATATCTGGGTTGTTTCCAGCTTCTGGATATGACAGATAAGGCTTCTGTGAACATAGTGGAGCACGTGCTCCTGTGGGATGGTGGGGCATCTTTTGTGTATATGCCCAAGAGTGGTATAGCTGGGTCTTCAGGTAGACATATTTCCAGTTTTCTGAGGAATCTCCAGATTGATTACCGGAGTGGTTGTACCAGTTTGCAATCCCATCAGCAATGGAGGAGTGTTCCTCTTTCTTCATGTCCTCACCAACATGTGCTGTCACCTGAGTTTTGGATCTTAGCCATTTTGATTGGTATAAGGTGGAATCGCAGGGTCATTTTGATTTGCATTTCTCTAAGTGCTTCTTGGCCATTCAAGATTCCTCTGTTGTGACTTCTATGTTTAGCTTTATATCCCATGTTTGATTGAATTTTTTTCCTGAGATTAGCTTCTTGAGTTCTTTATATATTTTGGAGAAGAGACAGAGGGAAAGGCAGTCTAGTGACTGGCCCAACTTGGGATCTATCTGAAGGGTAGGCTCCAAGGCCTGACACTATTACTGATGCTGTGGTGTGCTTATAGGTAGTAATTTAGCATGGCTATCCTCGGAGAGGCCCAACAAGCAATTGGCTGAAACAGAAGCAGACCATTGGACTGAAGTTGGGGACTCCTGTGGTTGAATTAGGGAAAGGCTGAAAGAAGCTGAGAAGGAGGGCGACCCCATAGGAAGACCAGGAATCTGAACTAACTTGGACCCCTGAGATCTCTGAGATACTGAGCCACTAACTAGGCAGCATACAGTAGCTGGTCCAAGGTCTCTGAAACATATACAGCAGAGGACTGCTTGGTCTGTTCTCAGTGGGAGAAAATGCACCTAACCCTCGAGAGACTTGAGGCCCCAGAGAGTAGGGAGGCCTAGAGGGGAAAGACAACCTCTTGGAGATGGGGGGGGAGGAATGGACTGAGAAACTGTGAAAGGCAGACTAGGAGGGAACAATGACTGGACTGTAAAAAATAAAAGTAATAATAAAAAAATCTAGGAACCATCAGAAAAAAATGTTTTGTTGATCTTGGTGCATATTTTCATGGCAATATAAGCATAGCTAAGACATGCTCCAACCTATTGTTTTGAAATATGCTCTCCCACTGAACTTGGAGTTTTGCCAGGTTGCTGAATTAGCTGGTCATAACATTAACTAGTACCCTTGGATGTGTCCACCATAACTAGTATTGGAGTTGTAAATTTGTGTTGCTATACCCAGCTTTTACATGGGGCGATAGGATCCTAACTTGGGTCTTTATGTTCTGCAACAAGCACTTTCCAAACAGAGCTATCTCCTCAACCTGTTTCTGTCTTCTTGATATATCTAGAATATACCTTTGCGTATGGTAACTAGCAGTGTCTGCTCTATGTCTAAATCGTACTTAGTGAATAAATCATCCCATGGATGCCATCCTGAAGTCCTGCTTTTATCATATGGATCCACATCTGTGTGAGCCTTTTTCTGGGCTCTCTATTTGTCAGTTCCTCTATTTGGCTATTTTCACACCAGGTTCACATTTTGAGAAGCTGTCAGTGTTAATGATGCTGTCCTGGAGCTTTGGAAGTGACAAGAGAATGCTTTCCACGAATACAACCAAAAGAATGTCTCACTTAAATGTCTCCTCAGAGTGGCCCCTGCCTCTTTCTTGATTATTGATGCTTCAGGAGGCTCCTGCTCAACATGAGAAGAGCCTCGGGCATTTCATTACTTGGTGCTTGGCCTACAAATATTTATCTATTATTAATCTCAGAGAGGAGAGAAAATTCTGCAGGTCAGTCTGGGTCTACCTCTCAAACCCTCAGGTCCTATCTTGGATTTATTTCTTCTCAGGATGACTGAGGTAGAATGTAGGGCTGACTTTATGTTATGAGCACAAACAACTGGTAGCCTTCCCCTGTGTCCCCTCTAAGATGATCATGACTGTCTTACCTCAGTTATTTTTATAATACACAAGCTCTGGTGCTAAATTTTACCATGTGTGGTACCAGAGCCTTGTTGATCTTAGACCAAGTAGATTTTATTAAACTAAATTACCTATTAAGAACTGGGGAGAAACAGGAGTCTTTATACCCTGAGTCATACTGCTGTCCATTTATCCTGGCACTTTAGACTAAAGCTGTCTGTTTCTGAGTTTGTTTCAAGCTATAGACTTTGAGCCTCTGCGAGGCAGGAATTGCATCTTATGTATCTTTGGAGCTCCTCCTCCTAGTATGCAGTGTTTAGCAGAATCTGGCACAAAGTACACACATCAATATAATAAGATGTGCCTAAGAAAATTGAATACTTAGCACTGTCACCCCCCAAATCACTCTAATTACATAAGGCTTTTTTTGTGCCCCTGTCACTCACCATCCCACCATTTCCACTTGCTCTTTTGCCTCCCTGTGTGGCTATTGTATAATTTCTTTATCTCAATATTGCCGGTGTGACCCTCACGGCTGTCTCCATTAGCGTCTTTTACATTAAATCAGATATCTGCAGCAGCACAAGAGGCTCTCTGCAGCTTGATCACTGAGCGATGGATCAGACAGCTGAACCGTTGATTTAATTGGCATGGAATAACTAAGCCATCTGTTCTGCAGAGTTGATTTTTTAAGTGTTACTCTCCTATCTGCTCTGAAATTTCTTGGCCACTTGGAAAAAAAAAAACGACTGATGTCAGATGGTGGGTCACAAAGCATGACTGCTTTAAGGCAGTGAGCAGGGGCTTAAGAGAAGTTGAGAGGCTCTGTGGTCCACCCTGCTTTATCTTTCCTCATCACACTTATTAGTATTTGCCGTGTTACATTTTAAGTTGTTTATCTGTTTCTCAGAATGCACACTGATTACCGAGAGTCAGGGACTTTGTTCTTGTTGCTCCTTGCTGAATGCCAGGGCTAAGAATACCTGCAGTTTGCTTCCAAGCAGGTCTGTTCAGCTGCCCTTTGGATTTCGTTTTGTGCCTTGGTGGCATAGGCATACACTGAGAATGTCAGGTGGGTGGAAAGAAGGTACAGAAGTTGACCCACGGAACTGTCTAAAGACCAAGCTGACAAGCTAAATGCCTGTGTGAAGACTGGCTTTAATGTGAGAGACACTTGTTCCAATCTACAGGAATAGAGAGATGGTTCAACAGTTGAACATTGGTCAATGGGATGGAATGAACTTAGGAATGTTATTTAATATTTTTTGACTTGGGTATTTTGATTTATAAAATAAGAATCATCCTTAACAGCTTCATTTATGAAGATTAAATGAGATAATGCATGTTAACCAACAGCGGGTAATACATGCTGTGTAGATACTGACTCATGAGAATGATGGGTTGGGAACTATTATTACTTCCAGGTCAAGCAGATGGGGAAACTGAGGCATCAATTCTTTTAGCTATAACCAAAAAGCTCTGGGATTCAAACCGAGGCTTGCTGCAGACTCCACAAAACACACGTATGAGGCAGGTGATGTCTGTTTTGAACTGTAAATGCTCTTTTCCCACCTTTCAAGCCATTGCTGATTTGAAGATTGTTATGGTTTGTATGTATCTATCATACTCTCATGCATTTGAGTACCTGGTCCTCAGCTAGTGGCTTTAAGATATGCTGTCTAGCTATTGCATGCAAGCCACTAAGGGTGTGCCTTTGTGAGGTATAGTCTCCCTCATTTCCTGTCCTGCTCTCTGTATCCTGATCTGCTAAGATGTGAACAAGCCATGCTGCAAGCTCCCACCATGGTGGACTCATATGTTCCAACCACTATTTCTTCTCTGCCATGATGGAGCCTGAAACTGTGAGCAGAATGAATTCATCATCCCTTAATTTGCCTCCACTGGGTATTTTGAAATAGCCAGGAGAAAAGTAACACAGAGGGTAAGACAGGAAATTGTGGAGTTGTTGCAAGAACGAAGACAGAGGCCTTGAGTTTAGATCCCATTTCTAGGATGAGGAGTGGGGGTTAAAGAGAATTGATGAGGTAAGCAATCTCTCAAGGGTTGTGGTATACGATCAATGCAGTGGTGATGAGAGAACAGGAGAGTGGTCCAGAAATCAAGGAGAGGAGCACATCATGGGGAGAAAATAGGGCTCATCAGGGTGGCTACCAGACACTAGTGCCATGTAGGCATCCCAGGCTGCGGAAGACCCTGCCCTACCTCTCTCCTCTCAGCATGAGGTTGCCCTCCCATCTTGCCCATGCCTTAGTGAGAATCTTTCTCTGCTGTCTGGTTAGCACTATGAACCCAAATCTCCTTTTGGGAACAGTGTCTATGAGTGGAAAGGTGTTCCTTGAGCAAGTAGGGATCTGGACTGTAGAGAACATCCTGTTTCCTGCAAGAATTAAAAATGCTTCATTCTCTGTACTGGCTGGTTTTGTGTGTCAAGTTGACACAAGCTGGAGTTATCATAGAGAAAGGAGTCTCCCTTGAGGAAATGCTTCCATGAGACCCAGCTGTAAGGCATTTTCTCAACTAGTGATCAAGGAGGGAGGACCCAGCTCATGTGGGTGATGTTGTCTCTGGGCTGGTAGTCTTGGGTTCTACAAGAAAACAAGCTGAGCAAGCCAGGGGAAGCAAGACAGTAAGTAACATCCCTCCATGGCCTCTGCATCAGCTCCTGTTTCCTGACCTGCTTGAGTTCCAGTCCTGGAATGTAGAAGTGTAAACTGAATAAACCCTTTCCTCTCCAACTTGCTTCTTGGTCATGATGTTTGTGCAGTAATAGAAACCCTGACTAAGACATTCCCATTTAACTAACATCTACTTACTGATTTTTACTAGATGCCAGACATCCAAGTTCATGATATGTTAACTCTATTAATTCCTTACAAGCTATGCACTCCCCTTCTTCCTTAGGAAATGAGAAACAACAGGATGGGTCTGGTTAGTTTAGATGCACCACAAAGGGTGGCACCTATGTGGGAACAAGTTTGACATTTTTAGAACTTCTTTTTCTGATCTTGTAATGGAATAGTTGGAAAATGTTTCAGGTTCAATGTCCACATGATTCTGCTACATGATCTTCCTACTTTCGTTCCTCCTGTAGCAGTTTCAGGTATGCTGCCATTCCCAGCCATACTCCTCAGGCATTGCTTTGTTTCCTGATCACTTCTAAAGTTCCAAGATAGCAGTTATTCAAATAGGAGTTATTGAACAGTTACCACATTGCTGGGCACTCTTCTAGACACCAATGACCCTGACATTCCTCTTGTCACGTGCGTGCTAAGACAAAGAGACAGCCCATGATCAAATGAGCCATTGTACAACCAGAGTCAATGGGCACCATGCTTTCTAATGTGAGAAGGAAATACCACAACCTGGGAAGGCCCCTAGAAGGAGGTGACATTTATGATTGAAAAGGAGGCTGATTTGGGATACTAAAGGTCTGTTAGCAAGGGCAAAGCACCTGGCAGGAGACAGTGCTATGTTCCAGACACAAATTGGGAAAGAGACTGTGTTGGGGGATGGGAGTGTTGGAACATGGTGTGGGGCAGGTCAAAAACCATCTTGTAGAGGTTATTAAGGAGAGGCCAGTTGTTTGCTTCATCCTATTCCAACCCAAGTGTGTTATTTATCTCTTCTAGAAAAAAGACAAAGGCTGTTGTAGTCTAAATTTTCCACTGTAATTTCCAGCAGTGGAAGAGAGATCTTACTCTCTCCCTTTGTGTTTAATGTATCCAGTGGGCTATAAGGGAGGTTGAAGTGTTTAAGAACCCCTACTCAAGTTGGTTTTGAAAGATATATGCCTACACTTTACCAGTGAGCCTTCCCTCCATCTCCATCTCATGCAGTTGGACCAAGCTTCTCTCAACTCCAGTAGGTTCTGCTATCTTTTGGTACAGTCCTTTTGGCTGATGCTTGGCTAATATTACATTTTGAAAGTACAGAGGAATGGACATCTCCAATGCTCCCTTCCTATTTTTTATTCTTGATTTTCTATGACAGTGGATTTTGGTCTTTATTTGCTCCTTCCATTGGAATCTGCCCATCATGCAGTATTATGGATCTAAGAAATAGATCCCCTACAAACTCAGTCAAGTGTGTTTTAAAGGAGATGTTGGATCTATTCTATGGTTAGTTCATTATGGAAATACATAGAAAGATAACATCGAGAAAATGAAAATTCATTGATACTTTCAAAATTATTTGGAGAGTGTGCAGAGAGAAGATCCTAAATCCAGCTCAACTTCGGCAGGTCTATCTCTTCATTAACCAAGGACCAAGGATCTGATTCTAGCATCTGTACAGAGTGTGCACTCTACATATTTACATACTAAGTGAAAGGCTTGCATGCAGTACCTTATCGGAATATCCTACTTTTCTTATTTTGTTATTAAAAAGATTTTTCTCTTATTGTACTGTAATTATGTGTGTTTGTGTATCTGTATGTAGGCAAATGCACCTGAGTCTAGGTGACTGCACAGGTGTTGGATCCCCCTGCAGCTGGAGTTACACACAGTTGTGAGCCACTTGAGTGCCAGAAGTTGAGCTCATGTTTGCTTGAAGAGCAGTACATGCTCTTAACTGCTGAGCTGTCTCTTCAGTCCTATATTTTGTTTTACTAAGGAAAGTTAGTGAGGATATTATGTGTTTAGATAGAAACACAGAATGGTAAGGCAGTACACAATCCAAAGATAAAGGTGTAGGATACTCAATAAAGAGTCACTCTTAGGTGTATTTCTTATTTTCAAGATTGTGTTCAAGAACTTATTGTATGCTGAGCATATTCTCCTTCATAATCCTCCATCTACTTTCATTGATGTTCCCCTCTCCTGTTAAACTTCTTTGTCTTTCTAGACAGTTTTAGGCATATATCCACATTGTGTGTGTGTGTGTGTGTGTGTGTGTGTGTGTGTGTGTGTGTGTGAGAGAGAGAGAGAGAGAGAGAGAGAGAGAGAGAGAGAGAGAGAGAGAGAGAATGCAGTGGTAGCTATTGCAGTTATACTGATAGAGACACACAGTGCACACACGCTAACTGGGTGCTTAGTTTAAGTCAACCACTCTGCTACTCAGATACATATACAGAACACACTGCGGAGAAGTTACTGAAACTGCCATGATGTACAGCTATATAGAGAGCACACTGGCATGTTTGCTCCTCTTGTTAGAGATATTAACTTAGACAAACACAAAGATGATTTTGCCAAATCAAGCAAAGCCCTCAGGGAAACTCAGTCTTGTCACGTGATCCTGGCTGGACCACTTACAAAAGGCAATCAGAAGGGACACAGGTCCTATAAATTCTTGGAGGGTCAGAACCTAAGCAACTGTAGGTGGACTCATCACATTGTAGGGAAACAGCTCGTTGTCACTTCCTGGCTATCTTAATGGCCCCTACTCAGGTAAAAGTGTTCATTCAAATAAATTTCCCTTTTATTGGAGGTAGCAGGGGCATTGTTGCTAATGATCTGAAGAATGTTCCTATCCTTACTCATCACTCACTTGCTTGCTTAAAGCTTTGAATTTGTGTCTCATCTCATTTGGATAAAAACCAAGTCCCTTGTACCCCACACAGGCTTGGCAAGAGCCAGTTTCTTCTTGTTCACTAAGTTCCAGCCATATCAACCTCCTTTCCATTCCCGATCCCCAGGTCTTTGCACACTCTGTCTCCTTGTTGGGGGCAACCACAGCTTTGGTGTAATTGGCTCCTAGTGTCTCTTCAAGTTTCAACTGAACTGTTAGTTTGTCAGATAATCATCTCACATCTCTGAGAAATACATTTTCTTTAAGAAAAGTTTTCTTTTACCATGTCTTTCAGACCCAACAGGACTAACCCACATATGAACTCACAGAGGCACACAGGCCTGTACAGGTTCAAGTCAGAAGAGGGGGGATATGGACAGGAGTTTCCATCCTTAACCAATATGCTGTCTCCCATTGATTGGCACCCACTTGCAGAGGAAAAATTAGTTTTCTCCAATGGTCACATTAAATACTCTTAAGGGAAAGGAAAGCCCTTATGCCCAGCAGTAGATAGCTAACACAAAACACACTCAGTGGTATTTTTGTTGAGAGAGAGAGAGAGAGAGAGAGAGAGAGAGAGAATCCTTGTCTTCTGGACCTGCCATGCCAACTGCAACCAAGAACAAACAGCAGCTACCTGCAGGTTATCCACACAAACCTGGGCCATTTAACATTCCATTCTGGATGGGGGAGGAGCTCCTGAGGCCCCACCTCTCCCGGAGGAACTTGCGTTAGCTAATAGTTGCTATGAGAAGGAAGTCCTTTTCTTTAATGGTGTAGCCATTATAAGTTGCTCTTGTTCTAGTAAATAACCCCTGGCCTTGTCCACAAAAGCTCCTCTAAACTCAGTGGGCCACAAAAAATGATGTAAAAGTCAGAGGAGTGGAAAGGAAGTAGCTAGTAGGAATGGGAGGGTGTAAGGGTTTACGACAGGGGTGAGTGTGATCAAATGCATTGCATGTATATATAAACTTGTTAAAAAACAAATGCTTCCTCTTGAGTACCCTGTTCTGACACCACCTGGCATTGATTTTTGTTGCTTGTTTGCTAGTTTGGGGTCTGCCCTTCTTACAGGCAGATACTTTCCATCAGGGAGTAGCTGCATAATGTTTTCTTTTGTATGGTGTTCTTGGTATTAAACACACCATCTATGACGCCAGAGGTTCTATTCACAAATACCTCCAGAATACACGACTGGACCTTTAGACATTCAGGTTCAAAGTATTCACTGATGAAATTGAGGAACCCCAGTCCAGCTCCACCCATTGCTTAGCCCATATTAGAGGCTTAATAAATATTTGTTGACCAATTGACAGGCTCAGAAAGAGGAAACGAGAGCTGTTGTTCAAATAGGCTCGCAGCCTATCAACTCAGCCACAGGCATCTCATGATCTACCTGTATCCCAGTGTCCTCCGGGATGCCTTCCAGAGTCTGCCTCCAAAACCTGTTTGCTATGTTTTGTTTCCTCTCCACTGCGGATCATCTGCTTTCATTGCTATTCTTTCCCTTTGTCTGCTCAGTGGCCCTAGAAGTGCTCTTGCTCTGCTCCTTCTTGGCTAGTTCTATGCTGGAAGCAAGCCTATCTGCTTTGGGGCTTCTTATAATGGAAACCCTGGGCCTGTTCCACCTTCTCCTGTGCTCCAGTGGTGTTTAGAGACTGCGGTCCAGACCAGAGCCTGTGGACACCAATCAGAGGTAGACGTCAGGTAGTCATCCCCACTGTGCTTATTGCTGCTATTTGGAACATCAAACTGGTCACCAATTAATTTATAAAACCAGAAAACAGAGTGCCCTGCATTTTAACTATGCAACCAGGCAAGGCACCAAAGCCAGGTCTCTATGCCTGACCAGATGGGCTGTCTCTGGATCAGTAACTTTGGCCAATGGCCACTCCAGGCATCAGCTGCTTATCCTCCAAGTGGCCAAGCACGGTGCTGGCTTCATTTCCTGGCAAGCTTGGCTGTGGGAAGAATTACAAAGCATCCAAAACACAGTGATGTTGTCTTCTTGGGACCTAGATTGAGTCATGGTTCCCATTCTGTGCCACCTCTTGGCATTTTCCTCCCGGACACACAGGCTGAACAAGCACGTGTTGACTTTGAGTGTATGAAGCCCAGCCCATAGGCTTTAGTTGAAGTCACCTTTACTGCTCAAACACTATTCTTGTTTCTCTGACTTGGGAAAGGTAGTATACATAGAGGAATCTAATGAAATCACCTCAAATCTTCAACTTTGCCCATATGTTGGGACCAGTGTTGGAAGTTTAAGAAATCCTGGTGTCTTGCTCTATCTTAGAGCTATTAAAATAGACATGAGCATATTTAAGGCTCCTGTGATAATTTCAGTGTCCTTCAAGGCAGAAAACAACTGGCCCAAGACAGAGTCCCTGAACGCACGTGGGAATTGCCCACAGGTCAGGTTTAGGTATGGATTCATTAGGGTGCAGTCTTCGTCAGTGTGGCCTGAGACTATGCAGCCCTAACAAACTACTCAGTGATGTTTCTGGGTGTTTACAAATCACAAGCATTCATCTAGAGCCCTGCTACTTGGTGTGCAGACCACAGAGACCTAGCATGGGCCTCCTCCAGGAGCTTGCTGGAAATGAAAACTCTCAAGTATTACCCCAAGTTTTCAGAGGAGAATTTATCTTATAAAAAGGCTCTAAGTTGGGTTGGGGATTTAGCTCAGTGGTAGATCGCTTGCCTAGCAAGCGCAAGGTCCTGGGTTCGGTCCCCAGCTCTGAAAAAAAAAAAAGACTCTAAGTGATTGGTCTACCCACCGAAGTTTGAAGCAATGATACACGGGAGGTGCACACTGCAGCGTCTGGGCCTGGTCTACCCTGCAGACATATAGAATCTGGCTCACATAGTACTGCTTGGGAATTGGGAATTGATTGACGATGTTTAAAGATTGAGACCTGTGGCTTTCTTTTGAAACTTCTTGCAGCCTTTTGAACATAACAACTGTGATTTTATTCGCTAAATACAGCTCGGTTCCTGGCATTTTAGTTTGCAGCTTCTGGTTCATATGTGCACGCTCCGCCTGGTCCTCATCTGAGAATAAGCGTTGCCAGGCGTTATTACACCCCGAGCCAGTCCGTCTTCCAGCTTTCTATACCACTCTATCCACCCATGAAACAACCAACAGTATTTACTTAGGGTTTTGATAAAGACTAAATGCAGATGCTGCTTAAATCGACATTGAGTATTCTCTGTCATCCGGCTTCCCATAATTTCATCACATCTGCTGCACTGTGCTTCCTTAGGTGATGACATCATCACTCATATGTAGCCTGAAGATGCCGCTCACTTCTAACTTTGTGTGTGAGGATCGTCTGGCTTTATCAAGAGGTCAGTTTCCGGATCCCTGCTTCTCTCCTGCTCTGTATTGTCTTAATTTCTAGAGCCCATAATGCCTATCTCCAGAGACTGCTTGAGTAATAAAACAAAGGAATTGGGGTCACATGACCCTGGGCAGAAGAAAGTGTGATATGACTGCATAATATTGTCAAGGCAAAAGAAGGTGCGGTTCAACACTAGAAATGACTCTATCTTGAGAGGGATTAGACCAGGTATTGAAACAACAGGGACAGGGACAAAACTGTCATCCTAAAGGTGGTGACAGCTATGCATATGCAGGGACTAGACAGCACAGGGCTTCCCTGGGAATGCTTGCTTTGACAGGTTTTAAGAGTGACTCTCAAGAATGACTCATCTGACTGAGACTAATTAGGTTTAATACTGAGGGAAGCGGGCCAAGGTATGAGATTTTTCAGAATTGCTTCCAAGCGAAGAAATTAGTCGATAATAATGGTAATAATGATAATAGCATTGTCTTTTCAATAACAGACACTGTTCTAGATGTTTCCATACATTGTCTGAGGGGGTTGGGGCACTTCTAGCATTTTAGCTACTGGGGGACACTGTAAGTTACTTGCAATGAGGCAGTGCACCCTTGTAGCACAAGCACAAAAGGAGGCAGAGACAATGCCTAAGTGGCTGTACATGTTTCAATAAAGTATTTGCATAAACATGGGTGCATAGGCTTTGGCCTCCACACTTCAGATAGCTACCTCCTGCTCTCTCTCACTGAGCCTGATAATATTGTGATGTAGTTGCTGCTGGTACACCTGCTTCACAGGGAAGGACACTGATTTTGGAGGCTTTAAGCTACTTCTGAGTGAGTCTTTGGAGGAGTCCCTCAATCCCTGTTCTTTGTGTCGAAGCTTCAGTTCTTCACAGTTATTTAAGAATTACCAGACATTCTTAAACACTTGTCATTAACCTCAGCTCATTTAAGTCTGGAATGGCTGGCTCCTGAGGTAGGTACTACTAGCCCCTTGGACAGCTGAATGCTCACAGAGGAGCGGAGAGGAAACTTAAGGTCCATGTGAGCGAGAATCTGAGCTGGCATCAGACTCCAGACTCCAAGGTCAGTGATTTTCTAACTCAGTATCCTATATCGAGATTAAAAAAAACTTTATTAAATTTGAGTTCTTAAAACAATATGTATTTATCACAGAAGAATTAAAATTATAAGATGAAGAGAACCACAGCAAGCCTATCCATCATCCAGTATTCAAAAACTATAGCTATCACTAACCTGATTCTTTTCTACTACCTTGGTTCCTTTTTTGTGGAGGGGGGGTGTGTCTTGTCTAAATGCTATATTTTATAGATATGCTACATATCACTTTAGAGTAAGAACCTATTCTTAATGTCTCAAAATTTTAATCCAGACATCATTTACATACATTTCCTACTGTAGATAACAATTTTAAATTTTTAGATACAGTTCTCTTAGCATAGATACCTTGGTTTTGTTCCTTTTGATAATTGACAAATAAGTATGATTTATATTAAAGGTATATGGTATGATCATTTGATGCATAGTATAAATATAATGCAATGCTTACCATAAAAATGAATTAACATATCTATCACCATTCATGGCTACTTTGGGTGTAGTGATAACAAAGATTAGAACAGTAGCTGTGAGGGAACAAGAGGCTAGGGAACGTTGGACCAAAGGGGTGGGGAGTGGTGGCATAGAGTTATAAGACAAAAGGTTCCAGGGAGCTTTTGGTCAATTTTTGAGAGAAGTAAAGTGCTCTGTGACCTGACATTTATCTCATTCATGCCTCAAGTGTGATTTACTTGGAGGGAAGAATCATCCTTCCTGCCAGCTAAGTCTCTCATCTGGGCCCAATAAACAAGAAGCTTGCTTTTCATGCTTTAGAGCAGGGCAGGAGTTGGGGGCCATTTGATCTTGGCACTGTTGCCATTATGTGACCATCATTTGGAGACTGGAATATGAGTTAATGAAGGAATGATCCAATCATTGAATCTAAATATTTGAAAATGTAGGATATGGAAAGTTACTCTATTGCACCTGGTGGTTCAGGGGACTGAATTAGTTACAAGGACAAAGATATTTGGAACAAGTCTTTGCTGTCATGGAAACAGCAAAGATGGGGTGGTCTAATTCAGAATTACTGAATATCTTTTTATGGGCTATTCAGAGAGAGAGTGGATTGTTCTTGAGAAGCACACGGTAAGGACACTTATTCAGAACATGGGCAATAGAAAGTTATAAGGTGTCCTCTACCCCTGTTCTCAATGTTCCTACATTGTAAAACACAATGCCTGGGGAGACGTGAATAATATCTACTCACCTCTGAAAGGGAACCTGTGGCAAGATAAAAGTAGTGGAACTACCAAGTCCAACTTAGTGAGCTCATGATCTTGTTGGAGTTGCAGGAGTCTGAATGAAGGGTTACTTACAGGAGCAAATATGACCCAAATATAGGCGCAGCGGCAAAACTCCAACAAAATAAGTATGATGATTCATAAAACCTGCATCCAGGAGCTCTCAGTACGTGTAAAGGAAATTCACTATTGCAGAGTCTCTTCTAAGCAGTTTTACCTTTATTTTTACCTTTACTGCTTTACTTTCATAAGGGAGATGTCTTATATATTTGGTAGGTTTCAAGGCTTTCTAAGACTTGTGAGTTGACTTTAATTCTAAGTCTTAAAGACCCTTCCTCTAGGATGTAATGTTTCAATTTTTAGGTAGCCACCATGTCACAATTTTTTATTTAATATTTCATACACAAGCAGCATTTCTTTGAAAGAGCATGTTTCTTGTAAAACAGAAGGCTTAGTTTTCTAGAGTAGTCAAAACATGATTACAGAAATTGTAAAATCTCAGTCTTTGCATGCTCCAGAAAGAAAGATACTTCAAAGAATTTAAGGGCTTCTTACAAAGATGATCTCCATTTCTTCTAGTCTAGAGCTAAAAGACTCATCATAGTCTCTTTACCATGTGACCAAGTGTGTGTGTGTGTGTGTGTGTGTGTGTGTGTGTGTGTTGGTTGATGGTATATTCCTAAGCAATTTCCATTTCTATGCTAATTCAATGGATCTTTATTGAGACTTCTGACCAACCTAAAGATTGTATTTTTCTAGAAACCTGAGTTTTCAGGGGGTGCTATTCTTTTTACCAATACAGGTTATTGGTCAATACAAGGCAGAAGTTGTCATGAGTCATTTTTTTAAACCTATTTATTCATTGTGTTCATGGGTGGGCAGGAGCCAATAGGAATAGTGGTGATTAGAAATTGTACATTAGCCAAACAGACTCCTTGGTAGGTGTTAGGCAGAAAGATTTTCCAGAGAGATGGCAGAACCTGACTTTAAAGTGGCTGTCGTTTCACATAGTTGAAGTCATAATTAAGCAAAACCTGCTAAAATACAGATGCTGAGTAGAGGACATTTACTAGAAACAGTGTTAACAAAGAGCAAGGAAAAAGCACCTCAGCAATGACCTGGGGCAGGGAACAATGCATTTCTGAGAGAGTGGCAAGAGAGCCTGTGTCTCCAGGACCACTGAATTCCAAGGGGTCTTATTCATGGATGCCAGTCTTTACTCTGGGACATGGCAGGCTGAGAACTGGGATTCTTGTCTGTCCTCACTTCCCAGGTGTCCCTATGTAAAGTTATAGTATTTCGCACCTCTTTGGTTTAGATACAAAAAAAGGTGAATTTTTTAGGCATAGTGAAAAGGTTATACTTTAAGATTCCTTATACATAGCATTAAATTTCTTCTCAGAAATGTATGTGAATTTTCTTTCTCCTCCATTTTAATTAAGGTTTGCAGATGATATGATTATATACATAAGCAAGCCCAAAAATTCTGCCAGAGAAATTCTACAGCTGATAAACAACTTCAGAAAAGTGGACAGATACAAAATTAACTCAAACAAATGAGTAGCTTTCGTTTATATAAATGATCATAGGGCTGAAAAAGAAAATAGGGAAATAAGACCCTTCACAACAATCGCAAATAATATAAAATACCTTGGGGTAACGTTAACCAAACAAGTAAAAGATTTGTATGAAAAGAACTTCAAATCTTTCAAGCCAGAAATCGAAGAAGAACTCAGAAAATGGAGAGATCTCCCATGCTCATGAATAGGTAAGATTAACATAGTAAAAAATGGCCATCTTACCAAAAGCAATCTACAGATTCAATGCAATCTGGATCAAATTCCAACACAATTCTTCAAAGATGCAATAAGAGCAATTTTCAATTTCATATGGAAAAAAAACCCAAATCCCAGGACAGCAAAAACAATTCTTAGCAATAAAAGAACTTTTTGGGGAATCACCATCCCTGATCTCAAGTGATACTACAGAGCAATAGTGATAAAGACCTCATGGTATTGGTATAGAAACAGACAGACAGGTTGATCAATTGAAGACCAAGATATAAAACCACAAACTTATGGACTCTTGATCTTTGACAAAGAAGCCAATATATACAATGGATAAAAAGAAAGCATTTTCAATAAATGGAGCTGGTCTAACTGGCAGTCTGTACGTTGAAAAATGAAAATAGATCTATCTATATTGTCACCTTGCACAAAGCTCAAGTCCAAGTGAATCAAAGACCTCAACATAAAACCATATACACTAAATCTAATAGAAGAGAAAGTGGGAAAGAGCCTCAAACTCATGGGCACTGGGGGAAATTTCCTAAACAGAACTCCAATGACTCAGGTTCTAAGACCAAGAATCAACAAATTGGACCTCATAAAACTGCAAAGCACTTAAAGAAATGCAAATCAAAATAACCCTGAGATTCTACCTTATACCAAGCAGAATGGCTAAGATCCAAAACTCAGATGATAACACATGTTGGTGAGGACATGGAGAGAGAGAGAGAGTAACACTTCTCCATTGCTGGTGGGATTGCAAACTGATACAACTACTCTGGAAATCAATCTAGAGGTTCCTCAGAAAATTGGAAATAGGTCTACCTGAAGACCCAGCTATACAACCCTTGTGCATATACCCAAAAGATGCCCCACCACACTACAGGAGCACATGCTCCACTATGTTCACAGCAGCTTTATCTGTCATATCCAGAAGCTGAAAACAACCCAAATGTCACACAACAGAAGAATGGCTACAGAAAATGTAGTTCATTTACCCAATGGAATATTATTTAGCTATTAAGAATGAGGACATCATGAGTTTTTCAGTCAAATAGATGGAACTAGAAAATGTTGTCCTGAGTGAAGTAACTCAGACACAAAAGGGCATGTATGATATATACTCACTAATAAGTATATATTATCCAAAAAAGTACAGAATGCCCAGGATACAATCCATAGAACTCAAAAAGATTAACAAGCCAAAAGGCCCAAGTAAGGATGCTTCAGTCTCACTTGGGAGGGAGAAGAAAGCAGAGGAAGAGGGAAGGAGGGAACTAGGCGTAAGAGGGGACGGGTAGAGGTAGGAGAAAAGGGGAACTTGACCAGGTATTGATGGGGGGACAGAAGAACGAGCCTGAGGGCCAGAAGAATGAATGGAAATATACAATTGGGAAGTGGGAGATGGGGGAACCCTCTAGAATGTACCACAGACCTGGGAGGAAAGAAGCTCAAGACACAAGGGGGGGCATTAGAGGAAATACCCAACAGTGGGGAGAGGGAACTTGTAGAATCCACCTCCAGTAGAAAGATAGGGCATCAAGTGGAGGGATGGGGTTGCCATCCCACAGTCAAAAACTCTGATCAAGAATTGTTCCTGTCTAAAAGAACTTCAGGGACAAAAATGGAGAAGAGTCTGCAGGAAAGGAGGTCCAATGACTGGCACAAATTGGGATCTGGCTCTAAATCCTGACAGTATTATTGATACTGTGATATACTTACAGACAGAAGCCTAGCATGGCTGCCCTCTGAGAGGTTCAACAAGCAGCTGACTGAGACAGAAGCAGATACTTACACCCAACTAATAATCTGAAGTTGGATACCCCTGTGGTTGAATTAGGAAAAGGCTGGAAGAATTTAAGGAGGAGGGTGACCCCATAGGATGACCAGCAGCCTCAAAAAATCTGGAACTCTTCGGTCTCATAGAGACTGAGCCACCAACCAGGCAGTCTACACTAGTTTGTCTGAGGCCCCTGACACATAAATAGCAGAGGACTGCTTGGTCTGGCCTCAGTGAGAGTAGATGTACCTATCCCTTGAGAGACTTGAGGCCCCAGAGAATGGGAAGACCTGATGGGGTGGGGGGTTTGGAGGTGTGGGTACTTCTTCTTGGATAAGGGAAAGGAAGAATGTGATAAGGAACTCTTGGAGGGCAGAGTGGGAGGGGAAATAATTACTAGACTGTTAAAAATGACTAAAAATAATAATTAAAAGCAATGGAAAAGAATTGAAAACCCAGAAATGAAACCACACAACTGTGGTCACTTGAACTTTGACAAAATCCAGAATGGGGGCAGGGACCAGCATTTTCAACAAATGGTACTGGTTCAACTGGCAGTCATCAGGTAGAAGAATGCAAATCAATGCATTCTTATCGCCTTGTACAAAACTCAAGTTCAAGTGGATCAAGGACCTCCATATAAAACCAGATACACTGAAACTAATAGAAGAGAAATTGGGGAAAAGCCTTGAACATATAAGCACAGGGGGAAATTTCCTGAACAGAACACCAAAGGCTTATGTTCTGAGATCATAAGACAAATGGGACCTCATAATATTGCAAAGCTTCTGTAAGGCAAAGGACACTGTCATTAGTACAAAACAGCAACCAACAGCTTGGGAAAAGATCTTTACCAATCCTATATCTGACAGAAGGCTAATATACAAAGAACTCAAGAAATTAGACTCCAGAAAATTAAATGACCCTATTAAAAATGGGATACAGAGCTAAACAAAGAATTCTCAATTAAGGAATATTGAATGGCCAAGAAGCACCTAAAGAAATGTTCAATATCTTTAGTCATCAGGGTAATGCAAATCCAAACAACCCTGAGATTCCAAGTCATACCACTCAGAATGGCTAAGATCAAAAGCTCAGATGCTGGCAAGGATATGGAGAAATAAGAATACTCCTCCATTGTTGGTGGGATTGCAAGCTGGTACAACCACTGTGGAAATCAGTCTGGAGGTTCCTCAGAAAATTGGACATTGCACTACCTGAGGACCCAGCTATAGCACTCCTGGGCGTATACACAAAAGATGCTCCAACATATAACAAGACACATGTTCTATTATGTTCATAGCAACTTTATTTATAAAAGCCAGAAGTTGGAATGAACCCAGATGTCCTTCAACAGAGGAATGGATACAGAAAAATGTGGTACATCTACATAATGGAGTACTACTCAGCTATTAAAAACAATGACTTCATGAAATTCTTAGGCAAATGGATGGAACTAGAAAATATCATCCTGAGTGAAGTAACCCAATCACAAAAGAACACACATGGTATGCACTCACTGATAACATTCACTGATAAGTGAATATTATACCAAAAGCTCAAAATACCCAAGATACAATTTATAGACCACATGAAGCTCAAGAAGAATAAAGACCAAAGTGCAGATGCTTCAGTTCTTCTTAGAAGAGGGAACAAAAATATTCACAGGAGGAAATACAGAGACAATTTGTGGAGCAGAGACTAAAGGAAAGGCCATCCAGAGACTCCCCCACCTGGGAATTCATCCCACATACAGCCACCAAACTCAGACACTATTGCTAATGCCACAAAGTGCTTGCTGACAGAAGTGTGATATAGCTGTCTCCTGAGAAGATCTGCCAGAGCTTGACATAAACAGAGGGGGATGCTCACAGCCAACCACTGGACTGAGCACAGGGATCCCAATTGAGTTAGAGAAAGGATTGAAGGAACTGAAGATGTTTGTAACCCCATAGGAAGAACAACAATATCAACCAACCAAATCCCCCAGAGCTCCCAAAGACTAAACCACCATCCTAAGAGTACACAGGGATGGACCTCTGGGTCCAGCTGCATAGGTAGCAGAGGATGGCCTTGTCAGGTATCAGTGGAAGGAGGGGCTCTTGGTCCTGGGAAGGCTAGATGCCCTAGTGTAGGGGAATGTTAGGACTGGGAGGTGGGAGGGAGTGGGTTGGTGAGTGGGGGAGCACCCTCATAGAAGCAGGGGGAGGGGGGATGGGATAGTGAGTTTCTGGAGGGGAAACCAGAAAAGGGGATAACATTTGAAATGTAAATAAAAAATCCAATAAAAGAAAAAAATTTAAAAACCAACCCCCCAAAGAGATAGCTATAAAATTTATTTGTAAATATACAAAGTTTGTTTTTTAAAACATGAATATTTATTGGTTCTTAGAGAATTTATTACTTTTTTGGTAAGTTTCACCCCTTCCTTCAATTTCTCCACTATTTCCTCCCATTCTATACAAAGTTGTATCCTCTGTCTGCCTCTCTCTCTCTCTCTCTCTCTCTCTCTCTCTCCCCTCCCTCCCTTCCTCCTTCCTTTCTTTCTAGTCTAATTTGTGTTGCCTAAATATTCATGGATATGTAGCCTTCCACAGGAGTGTGCTCGACTTAACACTCTTAAGGAAAGTCAACCCTTCCATTCCCAGTTAGTTAACAATTGCCAATAGTTCCTTGGCTAGGGGTGGGGCTTCATGAACGACTCCTTGGGATTTGGTCTGGTTTATGCTTGCACAGGTGTTGAGCATGCTGTCACAACTACTGTGACTTCCTATGTGCAGCTGCCCAGGTATGTTCAGAAGACAGAGTTTTTTTGTAATCATCCACTGCCTTTGGTTTTTACACCTTTTCCACCCTGTCATCTTCCATAATCCCTGAGCCTTGAGAGGAGGGTGAAGTACACATCTCCTATTTAGAGCTTAGCAGTCCAGTTTCTTACTCTCCACAGTTCAGCCCATTGTGCATCCTTCAATTAATCACCATCTACTGCAATTAGGAATTTTTTGATATGCACTAATCTATGGGTATAATGGTAAGTTATTGGAAGTCAATTTAATACTATGTCCATTTAGCAGATAATGATACTAGGTTCTCCCACCTGACATGTCTAGCCACTGGATCTTAGCCCCAGTACTAGTGCCAGGTATGGATTTTATCTTTTGAAGTGGGACTTTAATCTAAGAGGAAAGTGGTTGGTTATTCCCATGTCACTTGTGCCACTATTGCACCAGTCTTCATCTGTTGCTGGGCCAGTCTTATACCACAGGGTTTATAGCTGGAGTAATATTAATGCTTACCATTCTCCTTCAGTAGTATACATGGCACCTTAAAGCACTGTGAAAGCTAGCCAGAGGGTGAAGCTTTCAGGAGAGTCAGAGCTTGATTTCTCCACATTCTGTGTCTCAAGTATATGGTGTCTTCAAAAGTACTATCTTGCAGTCAAGTTGTGGATGGTAACTAAGAGTGTTGTCAATAGCATGCAATGTTTGGGAGTCTGAAGGACCTAGTTGTCCAACAACTACAAAAGAAACAACCCATGTCTGGTCCTGGTCTTCTTATTGCTAGTCCCTGGTGTCTAGTAGGGACATTACTACTTTGTTATAATTTAATTCTATTTTAACTCTTCTTGTGTAGTTGTATGCATATTTTAGAAAGCTTCTACAGTAGAAGGTTCCTACACAACTTGAAAAGATCTTTAGTGCTAGTTATTCCTCACCATATTACCTCCACTACCTTGCTCTCCCATCCTCCATTCCAAATTAACCACAACTTGACACCATTATTTACCCTTTATACCATGGCATTCTACCTCCCCTTAACTGAAAAAGGGTATACAGTTTTAAGAGAATCTGGAAAGTACTAGATTGCTGTCCACCAGAAAAGTGACAATATAAAAGTACAGATGAATGCCTGATATGTAGAGCAAGGGGGCAGAGGAGGTTGCCTTCTCTGCAATTAGGTCATGACTCCTTGTGATGACAAGGGAAAAATCCAATTCAAGCTGGCTTAAGTGGGTAGGAATAATTCATAAGTGCATATGCCTTGGAAGTGAAGAAAGTGGTAGATTTCAAGTGCGGGTAATGGCAAACTCTTGACACTTCCCTCAGTGCTCTGATGGTCGAAGCTTTGAAGAGTCAGGTCAAGCATGTGTCATGTGGCTGCCCTTGAAACCAAATACAGAAAGAATCTCATCTCATAACCTAAAACTTAACTTTCTCATCTCAGGAAGATACATAGGTTATGAGATAAGTTTTAGCCTTTATGGAGTAGGCAAGTAAGTGCAAAGCATTGGAAGACTCACCTTAAAGACAGAGGGACCTTAGGACATCCTTCTCAGAGATACATGTCACTTATGAAAGGCTTCAGGAGTTTTGGAATTATATTTATAAATTTCTTTTCTATTTCTTTTTTGCAACGTAATATTTTTATTGATTATTTGGGAATGTGACAACATGTACCCTCATTAACTTCACTTCTCAGTTCTCGCAAATCTGTTCCTTCTCCCTTGTGACCTGCCCCCAAAAGTAAAAGAAGGGGAAAAAATGAAAGAACAAACTCAAGACCATCTTGTGTTCCCTATATACTCACTGGAGCATGGTCAAACTCCCAGTTGCCGGCTCCTAAAGAAAGCTGAGTCCTTCTCCACCTGCACCCCTACCCAAAGCCATTTACTCTGGAGAGCTACATTTCAGCAGCCTAATCACATTTTTAAGAGTTCTCTTTGATGGCTTCTATTTATTTATTTATTTATTTATTTATTTATTTATTTATTTATTTATTTATTTATTTATTTATTTATTTGCTTGTTTGTTTAACATCCCCACCACACTTTCCCTTCCCTCCTCCCCTCCCAGTGCCTCCCAGTCTCCCCTCTTTCCCTTCTATTCACACCTCCATTTCTCTTCAGAAGATATGTTAAGCAGCCTTGGCATATCAAGTTGCTGCAACTCAGTGCATCCTCTCCTATTAAGGCAGCCCAGTAGGAGGAAATGGTTCCAAAGGCAGACAACAGAGTCAGAGACAGATGACTTCCTTTTTAAGCTGTTCCTATTTTGGGGGGTGGAGGTAGGGGTTATCACAGACGCTTTCTATGTTCCTCCTTTTCCAAAAGGTATCTGCAGTCACCAACACCACTGCAGGGGTATCTTTCTTGTCCTTTATGGTCAGCAGGAACATGGATCTAGGGCTTCTACATTATTTTTGGCAGCAGCACAGACCTCAAATATCAACATAGTCTCCAGTATCAACACATGCCAAGGACCTCTGCTTGGTCTCCAGTGGCAATATGGCCATTGGACATCAACATAGTGTTTTGCCAAAGCACAGAACACAGACAAGAATGGCCTCTGGGAAAAATGAGGGCCATGGAGGTCTTTTGAAGAGGTCCAGTCCAGTAAACAGGTCACTCTTTTTTTTGAACATCCTGTCGCTGTTAGGGGTGATCATGAAGCTTGTTGAGCTCCAGGGTGCTGTGTACCATCCTACTGATCTTACTGGATACTGACCTATTCCTCAATTAATTACAGTTTCTTTCACACCCATCACAGCTGCCCACTCACTGCTCCTCTTCTTCATCTTTTCCACCTCTCCATCATTTTTTGTAGTGGCATAGGAAGCTGCAGTGTATCACACAGTATACCCTTTTGCTCAAATGGCTTTACATGCAAATGTTCACTGCAATGAGTCATTGACCTGGTTCAAGGCCTCTGGCTTCTACCACAACATTAATACTGGAGTATTACTGGGATGCAGATATACTCCTGCATCCCAGAGTCATGGAGATCCTGTGGCTATGGTTCTACAGGACCAGCCCCTTCGTATGTTCTAGCAGCTCATAGATGGAGTAGATGTTGGGGCGGACCAACTCAAAGGCCTAGATCTGGGCCTGGGTGGTTCTGGACCCAGGAGGGGGAGGGCCAACCCTCTCTCACACCTCCACTGTAGTACCCTCATCTTTTCTTTTTTATGACAGGGTCTCACTATGTAACCCTGGCTGGCCTTGAACTCTTCAGAGATCCACCTACCTCAGTTTTGTGATTAAAGCCATGTGTCACTATACCCAGTGTAATTTATTTTTATGTATCGTCTATAATGTAGACTTTACTCTCCAATATTGCTCAGTTACTGGCTGGGCAAAAAAAAAAAAAAGAATGGATAGACCTAATGGTACAAAATGTTAAGCCAACAGTCAACAAAGAAGATGACGTACACATGGAAAAAGCCTGAGAAATTCTATGCAAGCATTTTCTCAGTGAGTTACACCCTGACCTGGCCTCAGTATCAATTTTTGTTTAAAATGTATTTATTCATTTCTTTCCTTATTCTTTATTTGTATTTGCATGTGTGTGTGTGTGTGTGTGTGTGTGTGTGTGTGTGTGCATGCACATACGCCCCTGCGTGCATTCAGATATGTACATGTCATGTCATGAATGTGGAGGTCAGAGGTCAATTTTTAGGATCTAGTCCTTTCCACCGTGCAAATTCTGGGATTCATACTTAGGTCATTAGGTGGTGGCAAGTACCTTTACCCACTGAACCATCTGACTGACTGACCCCCCAGGTCACCCCAAGCATTACTTTTCATAATAACATTAATAATATCTGCTACCTCTGTGGGGAATGAAAGTTGTTGGTTCACTGGGACTGACATCTGCCATTTGGAACATCCTTTATCACCACAATAAGAGCAAATGGGTTTTGCTCCCCGTCAGCATACACAGCACAGGAAAACAAAGGAAGCCATGTTTCAAGCTGTTCTTGCCAAGTAAGATAACTGCCCTTGGGAGCTCAGGAAATTTCAAGTCAACCCTCCTTTGACTTCTCCAACATAAAAATGACTTCCAGACTCACATGCTTCTGGAAATGTACTTTAGTGTGTGAAAACTGCTAACAGTTCCCTTGAGAAACTGTCTGAACTTGGAATGAGTATCCAGGCCTCTGGTGTCAAAGCTTCAGTGGAGGGGATCCTGTCCCCAAGGTGCTTTTCACTCCAAGAACTTCCTCTAAGCCCCTGTGGGGGATCATTTAGTGTTAACTCCCTGTTTCTATGGTCAGGAAGCCATTTTCCATAAAGAATCAATCAGCTTTTCCCTCATGCTTCTACTTTGTGGTTAGAGAAAGAAAACAAATGTGGAGTTCCCGTAGGACACTTAGATTCTCAGATTAGGTCTCTCTTCCCACTCTACAGAGCAAATCTCTAACGGGACACAGATCTATCCCTCATGGGCCACACCATCTACTGGGGGAACACAGAGGTGCGCATAAAGCGGAGATGCTATAGTTTGGGAAGTGCCAGCTAAAAACAACTGAAACACTACAGAACCTGTGAAAAGAAAAGTTTGCCGAAGGAGTTTGAAAATTTAGCAAAATCCAGATTGAAAGAAGTGAAATTTGCAAATTGTGTGTGATAGTGGTAAAAAAAAAATATTTGAATCTATTGAACACATAATGTCTGCTAATTGCTGTCCTAAGTGATATATAGATATTGCATATATTACTGATATGACATTTAATCTGCTTAAAACTTCCACTAGCCAAATAAAATAATGACATGGTCATTGTTTTACAGATATGGGGACTCAAAGACACCAAGTCAGTGACTCAAAGTCACACTGTAAGGTCCATTAGATCTTAGATTGTTATTTTTACATTTGACTTAAGATCACTTGTTCTTAACCTCTTTGCCTTATTACCCCTAATCTGTAGGATCAGTAGAATCAATGGTAAAGAGGTTATTATGGTGGTTTGAAAATATGCCCCAAGAGCTCATCGCTCAGACGTATGGGCACTCCTGAGACTGCATGGCAGGAGAAAACGCCACTTCTGCCCACCTTTGCCCATATCCCTGGCCCAAGAGGAAACTATAGGGCCTCTGGGAACAGGAAGATAGGGGCACTCAAGCTGCAGGAGCCCTGCAGTCCAGACTGCGCCCAGATCTGAAGGGACCTGGTCAAACAGCTCCCTGTACCCAAATCCCATGGTAAGGAGAGCTAGACTTTCAGAGGGGTAGACATGCCGGGGAAACCAGAGGAGACTACTCTCTAACCACATTTCTGACTCTAGAGGAAAACACCTAGTGCCATCAGGGCCCCCTGTGCACAGGGACCAGAAGTAGGGGCAGACTCTTCTGGTTGCTGCCCTCACGGACAGCTGAAACCCAGCCCTGAGGAGTGAATACAGGCCTGAGACCAGAGGTAAGACCAAATTTTCTGCTCCAAGTGGCCTGCCTGGTGGACTCAGGCCACACACCCATAGGAACAGCTGAAAGCCAGTGGACAGGAAAGACTACACACCTGAAAGCCGAACACTTTGTTCCCATAACTGGTTGAAAGAAAATAGGAAAACAGGTCTACAGCACTCCTGACACACAGGCCTATAGGGCGGTCAAGCCACTGCCAGAAATAACAGAACAAGGTAACACCAGAGACAACCTGATTGTGAGAGGCAAGCGCAGTAACCCGAGCAACAGAAAACAAGACTACACGGCAGCATTGGAGCCCAATTCTCCCACCAAAGCAAACACTGAATATCCACACACAACAGAAAAGCAAGATCTAGATTTAAAATCACATTTGATCATGATGATGGAGAACTTTAAGAAAGACATAAAAAACTCCTTTAGAGAAATGCAGGAAAACACAAGTAAAAAAGTAGAAGCCCTTAGAGAAGAAACACAAAAATACCTGAAAGAATTACAGGAAAACACAATCAAACAGGTGAAGGAACTGAAACTGGAAATAGAAACAATAAACAAAGCACAAAGGGAGACAACCCTGGATATAGAAAACCAAAGGAAGAGACAGGAGCTGTAGAAACAAGCATCACCAACAGAATTAAAGAGATAGAAGAAAGAATCTCAGGAGCAGAAGATTCCATAGAAATCATCAACACAACTGTCAAAGATAATGGAAAATGGAAAAAGCTTCCAGCCCAAAACATACAGGAAATTCAACAATGAGAAGTTCAAACCTAAGAATAGTAGGTATAGAGGAGAGTGAAGACTCCCAACTCAAAGGACCAGTAAATATCTTCAACAAAATCATAGAAGAAAACTTCCCTAACCTAAAGAAAGAGATGCCCATAAACATACAAGAAGCCTACAGAACTCCAAATAGATTGGACCAGAAAAGAAAGTCCTCCTGTCACATAATAGTGAAAACACCAAATGCACAAAACAAAGAAAGAATATTAAAAGCAGTAAGGGAAAAAGGTCAAGTAACATATAAAGGCAGACCTATCAGAATTACACCAGAATTCTCACCAGAGACTATGAAAGCCAGAAAATCCTGGACAGATGTCATACAGACCCTAAGAGAACAAAAATGCTAGCCCAGGTTACTGTATCCAGAAAAACTCTCAATTAACATAGATGGAGAAACCAAGATATTCCATGACAAAACCAAATTTACACAATATCTTTCTATAAATCCAGCCCTACAAAGGATAATAAATCGTAAAGCCCAACACAAGGAGGCAAGCTACACCCTAGAAAAAGCAAGAAACTGGTCATTTTGCAACAAAACAAAGAGAAGAAAAGCACACAAACATAATCTCACATCCAAATACGAAAATAACAGGAAGCAAAAATTACTATTCCTTAACATCTCTCAACATCAATGGACTCAATTCCCCAATAAAAAGACACAGATTAACAAACTGGATACATAATGAGGACCCAGCATTTTGCTGCCTACAGGAAACACACCTCAGAGACACAGACAGACACTACCTTAGAGTAAAAGGCTGGAAAACAACTTTCCAAGCACATGGTCTGAAGAAGCAAGTTGGAGAATAAAATCGATTTTCAACCAAAAGTCATCAAAAAAGATAAGGAAAGACACTTCATATTCATCAAAGGAAAAATCCACCAAGATGAACTCTCAATCCTAAATATCTCTGCTCCAAATACAAGGGCACTGTCATACATAAAAGAGACCTTACTAAAGCTCAAAGCACACATTGCACCTCACACAATAATAGTAGGAGATTTCAACACCCCCCTCTCATCAATGGACAGATCATGGAAACAGAAATTAAACAGAGATGTAGACAGACTAAGAGAAGTCATGAACCAAATGGACTTAACAGATATTTATAGAACATTCTATCCTAAAACAAAAGGATATACCTTCTTCTCACCACCTCATTGTACTTTCTCCAAAATTGACCATAAAATTGGGCACAAAACAGGCCTCAACAGATAAAGAAAGATAGAAATTATTCCATGAGTCCTATCAGACCACCAATGGGCTAAAGCTGATCTTCAATAACAATAAGAAAAGAACGCCCATATACACTTGGAAGTTGAACAATGCTCTACTCAATGATAACCTAGTCAAGGAATAAATAAAGAAATTAAAGACTTCTTAGAATTTAATGAAAATGAAGGTACAAAATACCCAAACTTATGGGACACAATGAAAGCTGTGCTAAGAGGAAAACTCATAGCTCTGAGTGCCTGCAGAAAGAAAGAGGAGAGAGCATATATCAGCAGCTTGACAGCACACCTAAAATCTCTAGAACAAAAAGAAACAGATACACCCAGGAGGTGTAGAAGGCAGGAAATAATCAAACTCAGAGCTGAAATCAACCAAGTAGAAACAATAAGGACTATACAAAGAATCAGCAGAACCAAAAGCTGGTTCTTTGAGAAAATCAACAAGATAGATAAACCCTTAGCCAGACTAACAAGAGGACACAGTGTGTCCAAATTAACAAAATCAGAAATGAAAAGGGAGACATAACAACAGAATCAGAGGAAATTAAAAAAATTCATCAGATCCTACAAATGCCTATATTCAACAAAACTTGAAAATCTGCAGGAAATGGACAATTTCCTAGACAGATACCAGGTACCGAAGTTAAATCAGGTACAGATAAAGAATTTAAACAGCCCCATAACTCCTAAAGAAATAGAAGCAGTCATTAAAGTTCTCCCAACCAACAAGAGCCCAGGTTCAGATGGGTTCAGTGCAGAAATCTAACAGACCTTCATAGAAGACCTCATACCAATATTATCCAAACTATTCCACAAAATTGAAACAGATGGAGCACTACTGAATTCCTTCTATGAAGCCACAATTACTATTATACATAAACCACACAAAGACCCAACAAAGAAAGAAAACTTCAGAACAATTTCCCTTATGAATATCGACACAAAAATACTCAATAAAATTCTTGCCAACCGAATCCAAGATCACATCAAAACAATCAACCATCATGATCAAGTAGGCTTCATCCCAGGTATGCAGGTATGGTTTAATATATGGAGAGCCATCAGCGCAATCCACTATATAAACAAACTGAAAGATAAAAACCACGTGATAATTTCATTAGATGCTGAGAAAGCATTTGACAAAATTCAACACACCTTCATGATAAAAGTCCTGGAAAGAACAGGAATTCAAGGCCCATACCTAAACATAGTAAAAGCCATATACAGCAAACCAATTGCTAACATTAAACTAAATGGAGAGAAATTTGAAGCAATCCCACTAAAATCAGGGACTAGACAAGGCTGCCCACTCTCTCCCTACTTATTCAATATAGTTCTTGAAGTCCTAGCCAGAACAATCAGACAACAAAAGGAGATCAAGGGGATACAGATTGGAAAGGAAGAAGTGAAAATATCACTATTTGCAGATGATATGATAGTATTTTTTTTTCTTTTTTTCAGAGCTGGGGACCGAACCCAGGGCGTTGCGCTTGCTAGGCAAGCACTCTACCACTGAGCTAAATCCCCAACCCTGATATGATAGTATTTTTAAGTGATCCCAAAAGTTTCACTAGAGAACTACTAAACCTGATAAACACCTTCAGCAAAGTGGTTGGGTATAAAATTAACTCAAATAAATCAGTAGTCTTTCTCTACACAAAAGAGAAACAAGGTGAGAAAGAAATTAGGAAGATGACACCCTTTATAATAGTCCCAAATAATGTAAAATAACTCAGTGTGAGTTTAACCAAGCAAGTGAAAGGTCTGTGTGATAAGAACTTCCAGCCTCTGAAGAAAGAAATGAAGAAGATCTCAGAAGATGGAAAGATCTCCCATGCTCATGGATTGGCAGGATTAATATAGTAAAAATGGTCATTTTACCAAAAGCGATCTACAGAAACAATGCAATCCCCATCAAAATTCCAATCCAATTCTTCATAGAGTTAGACAGAACAATTTCCAAATTCATCTGGAATAACAAAAAACCCAGGACAGCTAATAAAGGGACTTCCAGGGGAATCACTATCCCTGAACTCAAGGAGTATCACAGAGCAATAGTGATAAAAACTGTATGGTATTGGTACAGAGACAGACAGATAGACCAGTGGAATAGAATTAAAGACCCAGTAATGAACCCACACACCTATGGGCACTTGATTTTTGACAAAGGAGCCAAAACCATCCAATAGAAAAAAGATAGCATTTTCAGCAAATGGTGCTGGTTCAACTGGAGGTCAGCATGTAGAAGAATGCAGATCGATCTATTCTTATCACCCTGTACAAAGCTTAAGTCCAAGTGGATCAAGGACTTCCACATCAAACCAATAGAAATACACTCAAACTAATAGAAAAAAAAGTGGGGAAGAACCTTGAACACATGGGCACTGGAGAAAATTTTCTGAACAAAACACCAATGGCTTATGCTCTAAGATCAAGAATCGACAAGTGGGATCTCATAAAACTGCAAAGCTTCTGTAAGGCAAAGGACACTGTTGTTAGGACAAAACGGCAACCAACAGATTGGGAAAAGATCTTTACCAATCCTACAACTGATAGAGGGCTTATATCCAAAATATACAAAGAACTCATGAAGTTAGACCGCAGGGAGACAAATAACCCTATTAAAAATGGGGTTCAGAGCTAAACAAAGAATTCATAGGTGAGGAATGCCAAATGACTGAGAAGCACCTAAAGAAATGTTCAACATCTTTAGTCATAAGGGAAATGCAAATGAAAACAACCCTGAGATTCCACCTCACACCAGTGAGAATGGCTAAGTTCAAAAACTCAGGTGACAGCAGATGTTGGCGAGGATGTGGAGAAAGAGGAACTCTCCTCCATTGTTGGTGGGATTGCAGACTGGTACAACCATTCTGGAAATCAGACTGGAGGTTCCTCAGAAAATTGGACATTGCACTACCTGGGGACCCAGCTATACCTCTCTTGGGCATATACCCAAAAGATGCTCCAAGAAATAACAAAGACACATGCTCCACTATGTTCATAACAGCCTTATTTATAATAGCCAGAAGCTGGAAAGAACCCAGATGCCCTTCAACAGAGGAATGAATACAGAAATTGTGGTACATCTATACAATGGAATATTACTCAGCTATCAAAAACAATGACTTTATGAAATTCATAGGCAAATGAATGGATCTGGAAAATAGCATCCTGAGTGAGGTAACCCAGTCACAGAAAAACACGCATGATATGCACTCATTGATAAGTGAATATTAGCCTAAATGCTCGAATTACCCTAGATGCACAGAACACATGAAACTCAAGAAGGATGACCAAAGTGTGGATGCTTCACTCCTTCTTTAAAAGGGGAACAAGAATACCCTTGGCAGGGAATAGGGAGGCAAAGTTTAGAACAGAGGCTGAAAGAACACCCATTCAGAGCCTGCCCCACATGTGACATATACAGCCACCAAACTAGATAAGGTAGATGAAGCAAAGAAGTGCAGGCTGACAGGAACTGGATGTAGGTTTCTCCTGAGAGACACAGCCAGAATACGGCAAATACATAGGTGAATGCCAGCAGCAAACCACTGAACTGAGAACGGGGCCCCCGATGAAGGAATCAGAGAAAGAACTGGAAGAGCTTGAAGGGGCTCGAGACCCCATATGAACAACAATGTCAACCAACCAGAGCTTCCAGGGACTAAGCCACTACCCAAAGACTATACATGGTCTGACCCTGGGCTCCAACTGCATAGGTAGCAATGAATAGCCTAGTAAGAGCACCAGTGGAAGGGGAAGCCCTTAGTCCTGCCAAGACTGAACCCCAGTGAACAGGATTCTTTGCGGGGGGCAGTAATGGGGGAAGTATTGGGAGCGGAACACCCATATAGAAGGTGAGGGGGAGGAGTTAGGGGGATGTTGGCATGGAAACCGGGGAAAGGGAATAACATTTGAAATGTAAATAAGAAATACCCAATTTAATAAATATGGGGGAAAAATAAAATATGCCCCAAATCTTATATATCCTTTCTTGCTACCAGCACAGCCTAGGTTGGGCTTAGCAACTTGCTTTCAGTTACTAGAGTAAAGTTGAAGCAGCACTGTGTGGCTTTGAAGACCAAGTTACAGAAATCAACATGCATATTATACACCGTGTAGTTAAATACTGAATACCTCTAGATGAATAGAACTGAAAGAATAGATGTATGTGTATAGAAGGGGGGTTTACCCATGTGAAGTACAGGTTGCAGCCCAGCTAGTCCATCATAGCTATATCCTGATGGCAAGTTCAAGAAGCCAGTAGTACTTAAGTCTACAAGGCTGACTGTTATGGCTGCTCTTCATATGCATCAGAGTTCTGGGGAAGTAGGCTCTAATGCATGTGAATGAAGGAATGCCTCAGCAGCAGAATGTTCAGATTGCCCCTGAGAATGATGGCGAGCAGGCAAAAGGCAAAAGCTTTCTTTCATTTCCTTTATATAGGAAAAATACTCAGAATCAGTTGAACATATAATGTATAGTATGTGCCTACATAAGAATGTGTGATCAAGATTGGGGATTTAGCTCAGCGGTAGAGCGCTTGCCTAGCAAGTGCAAGGCCCTGGGTTCAGTCCCCAGCTCCGAAAAAAAAAAAAAAGAATGTGTGATCAAGATTTAGGGTGGGTCCTCCCAGTTGTGCTCAGATGCTTGGGTTGTTTAGTTAATTCCAGATTGACAACCAAGTTGACAAAAGAATATCGACCACACATCCACCCCTTTTCAACTTGACACATAACCATGCTTAATTTCCAAATGAAAACAATAATCAGGTTATAGTCCTGCCTAACATGATATAACTACCCCTCATACAATTGCAAATGCATTGTATAGTTCAGAAGAACTGGCAATGTTCCTTGAGGGACAATCTTTTAGTTTTTCATAGCTGAAATATGAATAACAATGGGTACTCTCTCAGTTGATGATACTCTACATGCTAAATAAATAGAGGAAAGGAAACACAAATATCTTCACAAGCACATTTTAAGAGAATATGACAGAAACACTCATGTCAATTATAATCCTCGTTGTGCAGCTGTTCACATGGGTTTAGAGGGTATTTATAATTACCCTCCTCTACTACCCATTTTCTATTTCCTTCATCCTTAGCAAGCACCTCAAGCAGGTCCTGGCTTTTTTCCCAGAAGAGTGACCCATACCTTCATTCTTTAAGGGTCTGTGCCCTTTTTCCTCTTGCATGGATTATGTTGTTGTCGCTTCCCATTGACTTTAGTCACAGGCCATGGAAGCAACAACTGATGTCCTAAAGCAGTGATTCTCACACTTCCTAACCTTTTGTACAGTTCCTCACGTTGTGGTGACTCCCAATCGTAAAATTATTTTGTTGCTTTTGCTACTGTTATAAATCATAATGTAAATATCTGATAGGCAGGACATCTTTGACCCCCCCCCCCCCAGAGGAGTCATGACCCACAGGCTGAGAACCACAGGCTCAAAGGCTTTCATATACTTCAAACATAAGCTTCCTTACCTTCATTGCAGAGAAGCCATTCAATTTGCCTACAGTGATTTGGTTCAATCACCCAGCCCAACATAGTTGTTCCTTTCTTAGCCTATTGGCTTAAGGACATCAGAAGCCCAAAGTGGCCAGGGGAACATCTGAGCTTCCAGTTCAATGGAATGTTTGCTGTATCTGTAGGCAGGAGTGCTTCCCAATCTAGAACTGAAATTTGTAGGCCAATGGAATTTAAGGTCATGGGAACAGGAAGCAAAATGTTTTTTGAGGGTCACTAGGGGTGATAGTCAGTGGCACTTTTCATCTTCCTACTACGAGATTCTTGGACTCACGAGTCCAGGCTGTGGAAGAATTTGTACCACATACTAGATGCACATTCAAAATATATTCTGTCTTCTGGAAAACTCTGTACCAGCTCTGTCTTTCTGTCACCTGGTCAGTGTGGTAACTGTAGGTGTTGATGAATTGCCAAGTCTGCTCCAGCCATTCAACATATTCAGCCTTAAATTCTGTTCCCCTAAACCACTACTGGTACTAGTTCCTGTCTTCGTTACTGTCTATTGCTGCGAAGAGACACTATGACTAACGCAACTTATAGAATGAAACATGTATTTGAGCATGGGCTTGCTTACAGTTTCAGAGGGTTAGTCCGTGACCATCATGACATGGGGTTGGGGGTCAGGCCATGGCAGTAGGCAGTAACCGGAGAAGTAACTGAGAGTTTACATCTTGACCTGCAGGCAGGGGAGAGAGAGAGAGAGAGAGAGAGAGAGAGAGAGAGAGAGAGAGAGAGAGAGAGAGAGAGAGAGAGAGAGAGAGTACCAACTGGAACATTCAAATATATGAGCCTATGGGGGCCATTCTCATTCAAACCACCACACCAGGTGTGTGGGGGTACACAATTGCAATTCCTAGAATTTAGGAAGCTAATGCAGGAAGTTCATTAGTTCAAGAACAGCCCGGGCTACGTGACAGGACGCTGTCTCAAAGTTAAAATCCCAATTTGGTTTATTCATCCCCTCTCTTGTGGATCACTCACTGGGAAAAGTCAGCAGCTCCCATGTTGTGTGAACACTCAGGCCACCATACCGAGAGGCCTGTAAGAAGAGGGTTACTTGCTTCCGTCCAACAGCTTAAAAAGAGGTGCAGCCTCCTGCCAATATTCACGTGGTAAGTTTAGAACACCTTTCTTGGACCTGGTAAAGTCTTTGGATTATACAACCCTGAGCCAATATTTTTCCTGCAACCTTATCAGAACTTCTCCACTAAGCTATTCTGAACTCTGACCACATACTGTGGCTGGGAAAAAAGAGTATGCTAACTTTGGAGGTAATTTGTTTCACTGCAGTAGCAGGTAACTGACACAGACAGACCTAAGGACATCTGAAGTCTTTGATGAACATTGGAAGTCAGTGTTTTTGGATGGAAGTTCAGAGCTTATAGGGAACTAGCAATGAGAAGTGAGGTTGTTAGTGTAAGTTATAAAGCATGATGGTTATTTTGCAACCTTGAAATCACAGGGCCAGCTTCACAAAAGCAGCACTTTGCAGCCCCTGACCCCTCCCACATCCAGCCAGAAAACACCTCCATTTCTATAACTTCTTGCTTGGTCTGCTTATTGTATGCTTAGCACATTAGTCTTCACCCTGCATCAATTTGCGGACATGCTTTTCTTCCCATTGAGGGCAAGTTCCTGGAGTGCCAGGCTTACCTTTTATCCATCTTCCTGCACACAATTCTCTGGTCACCACGGAAGCCCTGTAAATGTTTGGGAGATAAATACTGTCCACTCTGAAACCATGTGGTTGATGGATTGACTCTTATTCAATTTCAGCCAGCGTGCTGTTTTCTTGGTTTTAGTTTGGAGAATAACATCCACAAGAAGGATAGATTGGGACCCAAGAGGCAAATGAGTTTAAAGTACCCGTAGATATCCTGGACGCTTTAACATACTGCTGAGAAATGATGAATTCCTACATAGACTCCTCCATGGTTCATAAGAGAACTTTAATAGTGGGCCGATGGAGACAGAACAATAAGCCAGGGATGCGCTTGGGGGTGAGTAAGGCTGCCTGCCAAGGGTAATACACATCAATACAAGCTATATTTTCTATGTAACAGTTAAATTAATCCTCCCTTTCGGCCTTGCTGTCTGATAGTAGCCTGTGTCCTGCAGATAGAATATGTTTAATGCACATATATTAAGGGAAAGATTGTTGACGTAAATTACAATGAATATTCATGGCACAGACTCTCAAGGCTTCCGAAAACAAGGAGTTAGGTCTTATTTAGGAAGATGCAGATTAAAAGTACTTTATGCAGCCACAGGACCAAGTAGACAAGGTGTATCAAATTTCAGGGGGTGCAGGGCATAAAACATAAAACCAAAGGAGAATGTCTTTCACGTCAGTGTGTATGAGACAGCTTTTGGACTGCTCAGTTGAATGGAGGTTAATTTTCTCCACTGGATTGTAGGAAGGACAGACACCCAGCCTTGGACAGCAGATGCTCTGTGGTGTTCTCCTGGCAAGGGAGATTGGTTATGAATTGGCTGAGTAGCTGAAGATGTTGTACAACTTTATGGATGAGAGCTCACTCTCTCCTGCTGCACATGCTGCTTCGAGCAGCTGGCTTCAGAAATGCTACCATCAATATTGCTACCAAGAGGTAGAACTCAGAATGGAGCTGACGCCTTGGAAAGTAGAACCTGATGGAGTATGGCACAGGTCTGGTGACATGATCCAAGATGCTCACTGAGGCCAAATACTAATAGGACTTTGGACCTTTAAAAGTTTACATGTCCGATTCTCTTTGTGTGTCAACTGACCTGAGTTTACTTTTATTTTACTTGTAACTTCAAGAGGTCTACTTTTAAGGCCTGCTTTGGGTGTCCCACAAAATAATCAAGGGTCCACTTGGGGTGGAGAAAGTAATCTAGCTCAAGGCAACAAGACAGACTCAGTTTCCAGTGTTTGAAAATAAGGAGTCCAATTTTCTGCACCCAAAGAGCTTTGGAACCTTCAGCTGATGTGTTGGAGCAGGCAGGACAAATGCCTCCAGACACCGAGAGTGATGTCTGCTAGTGATGCTCATCACTGGTGGCCTAGAAACCTGAGGTAAGAACAGCTCAGGTGTCCTGTATGTGCACCAGACACTTTATGAGGAGTTACATAGAGTTTCAGGTGCTGCCTTAGCCACAGAGGCCAGAGGTGGTATTATCATTCTGATTAAAATATGCTACTGGAAAGTCTGAGTCCCTCCCTCTAGTGATCTACATAGAGGTGGCTGTGTCCTGGAAATGCTGTTTGACTGAGGGACATTCCATCTATGACTTGAAGTGAATGCACTTTGGGAGGTGGGCAACACTCCAGAAACTGGAACCTAGGATAGGAAGAAGGTGAGCCATGGAAGGGTATGTCCTGTCCTCATCTCCTTCCTCCGCCCTGCTTCCCTCACCTAGATGAAGTAACCAGTGATACTCTGCCACACGCTCCCTGCCTTCTCATAGCCCAAGAACAAAGAAGCCAATTGACTGTGAGCTGAAATCTCGGAAACTGTGAATGAAATATGCTTTTCCTCTCTTTAAAGTGTTGCTTTTGTGTATTTTGTCATAGTGAAGAAGTCTATCGCAGAGGGGAAGAATATTAATCTAGGCAGGAGGAGCCAGTGGAGAGAGGCGAATGGGCTGGTGGTTGTGTTGCCAAAATGTTTAAGGCCAAGCCAAAAAAAGACATCAGTCATCAGCGAGTTAGCCATGACTGTGAAAATGTGGTTGGTGATGGTCATGGTGGTGTGTGTGTGTGTGTGTGTGTGTGTGTGTGTGTGTGTGTGTGTGTGCGCGCGTGTGCGTGTGCGTGTGCATGTGCGTGTGTAGTTGAAGTGATATTGACTCTTCTTGCAGTTTTATGCAGAACTCTGGACAACCAACCCATTCCCACAGAGTGGAATGTAGGGACAGTGTCTGGCTACAGTGCTCCACCCACCAGGCCCCATATGGTAATGGCAGGAGAAAATACAAGTTCCTATCAGGTTATGCCAGTGAGCAGAGACTCAGAGCACTCTAAGAACTCAAGAGTTCACTGAATCTTTTGATGTTGGGATTAAACAAGACAATGTATTCAACATACTAGCTATTAACTTTTATTTCTTTGATCATTGACACAATTGAGTATCTTTTCATTTTGACCATTTATGTATCTTTATAGATAACTATTTTTAGTCATATTGATATTTAGAAGGCATTTGTCTTTTTATATTTATCTGTATGTTTCCTTTACAAATTAAAGGCATTAATGTTTTATAAAATTATTAAATTGTTTTCACATTTAGATAACATAATCTTTGCAACTTATTTTAAAAGTATATTTCTTTTGCCTTGATGGATTCAGCTATTTAAGCCAAACACCATTTTTTCATCAATAGCTATGCAGTAGTCTCCAAATTATCTTTTATAGATGTAAAAGTCCATTTTTGTCATATTCTAAATTTTTGGGTGGTTTTCTTTGTTATTTTTAAACACTGTAATTGCTTCCATTGAACTGTGTATTTCTATGCCATGATTTTGCTCTCTTAAATAATTACAGCTTTTTTATCTGTAATTGTTACCTGTTGGGAAAGGGAAATTCAACCATTCTCCAGGGCAAGCCCAGTGCCTAGGACAGCTGGCTAACACAGAATGGACTCCACATTTCCTTTACAAATTAAATTAATGTTTGTGTTTAGAAAGAAAGCAAAGTTGGGTGAGTAGGGGAGTGGGTAAGGGAGCACCTAGGAGGAGTTGGGGAGAGATATGAATATATCAAATATATTGTATGAAAAATATTAAAATATTTGAATGTAACTCATATTCCTTTGTCTCAGCTCACAGCTCTCCCATCTCTTGCTTCTGGTCTGAGATTCTTCTACAAAATTAAAGCTTACTGCCAATGTGCAATGGGATGTTAGGACTGAGATTAGAGACAATTAGAGGTAACATATAAAAAATTTATTGAAGAATTTTGGAGAATTTTTTTCATTTATCTAAATCTTTGATGTGTCTCAGCAAAATGTTGTGGCATTGTTCATATTGGTACAGTGCACTTTTTTGTTCAAGTGACTTTCGGTTTTACATATTATTTTCCTTAAGAACAGAAAATTTCAACCAATATGGTTTCTTACCAGTCATTTCTGGTACAATGGACCTTATCAAATAATAATTGCTCATGATGAGGAAGCTGGGCACATAAATTAGAGGGAGAAAGAGAGAGACAGTTCATTTGTGAACTTGATCATCTTACAAATAAATGAAACAAAGAAAAACAATTACTACTGTTTCCCCTTCAGCAACAATTTATCAGTTATGCTTGTCTAAATATAGAAATATAACTTGCAAGATTTATATTTATCTATTGACCCAATTTAACAACTTGGGCCACAGAATCAATATATCATTTTTATTTTCCACTTACGCATTTGGGCGTTACATGGAACAGTATGTCTTGTGATTTCTCTTATAAATACACATGGCTATGGATATGTATGTAGCTTATCCTTTAAGGATTTCATGCATGTGTATAATGTATTACGGTCATACCTGCTTCCTCTTTCCCCTCTCCAACCCCCATTTCTGGTGCCCATCACATATTCCCTTTCCAACATCATGTTATCTGTTTATTTACAGCCTGCTCCATCCAATTAGTGCTGCTTCTTTGTGATTACATGTGGGACTATCCATCAGAGTGTGAGCAACCTATCAGTGGACACAACCAAAATAATCATACCTGCCCAAGCTGCCATTAACTGCCTTAGGTAAAAGGGAGGCCTTGGGAGCCCCTTGCCCATCCATGCTCGACTGTTGGTTAGCTGGAACTTATGCAGATAACCACAGCTGCTGTGAACTCATGTGTATAACAGCCATGCCCTGTTCCTTGACTCTTACGTTCTTTCTTCCTTCTCTGAGCCTTGGGAGAAGGGAGTCAAATTGATAGATGTGTGCTTTAGAGCTGAGCAGCCATAGTTACCTATTCTCACCACGTTGCTCAGTTATGGGTCTCTGCACTAATCACCACCATTGCAAAAGGAAGCTTCCCTGACCAATACTGTAGGCAGACCAGATCTGTGAATAGAAACATATATTAAACATGTATACATTGAGAAGATAGTTGAACAATGTGATCATTTAGCAAAACAACAAAACCAAAATGGTAAGAGGCTCCTCCACTAGAGCCTAATCATTTCCAAACCATGAACTTTTGACGAGGTTGACCATACCAGATGTGGCCATGTAGAACAGGCCTCCAATTCAATTGAAAGGTAGCTGATTACTCCTTACCAGGCAGACCACTATTTCGCCACTATGTACTTCTTGCCTAGCAGCTTATCCTTGTAGCTCACAGGGTTCAATGCTGGGTAAGACTGTTGATGCATTTTTCTCCTCCATCCAGCATGAGTAGAATGAGCCAGCAGGCAGTTTTCTGGTCAGTTCAAGATTGATTTTTGTGTACCCTGCAGCCAAAGTGTTTGATGTCATCAGAAATAGGGTTTGAGCATGTAGTTATAGTGACTTGTGATTTCTCTGGTGTTTATGTCCACCACCCGCTCAGTAACTTCGATGGCTTAGTCACTTGAAAAGGAGATGTCCTGCTTCCAAACTTCACACAGCAGGTGAATTATGAAGCATTACCAGCTCTGAATCAACTGCCTCACTGGGTTTTGTCTGTGGTTTTGAGACCTTACTTGTGGTGGCATGCCTGGGTTTGGGGCACAGGACTGAGTTCAGCGTTGTTTTCTGTCTTCAGTGCTAGTGCCCAGCCTCTTTATACTGAAGTTCCCACCATCTTCAACAGGCAGTTCTCTAGACTCACGTTTCTCTATATCAGTAGCTCTCAACCTTCCTAATGCTGTCATCCTTTAATACAGTTCTTCATGTTGTGGTGACCCCAACTGTACAGTTATTTTGTATTGCTAATTTGTAACTGTAATTTCGCTACTGTTATGAATCTTAATGCAAATATCTGTGTTTCCTGATAGCCTTAGATGACCCTTGTGGAAGAATCATTTGACAGCCCCCAAAGGGGTTGTGATGAACAAGATGAGAACCACAAGTCTAACTCCTGCTCATGTCTCATATACATTTATTTTTCTAAAGGATTTACACATAGAGACACAGATACACACACACACACACACACACACACACACACACACACACACAGATGAGGGGGTATTGCACTTCTGCATTATCATGCCTGGCTTACCTCAGAGACACTCAGTAGCTACCTAACCTCTTAGCAACCCCCATAGTCCACAGTTGGATCTCTGGACTTTCCCTTTGATTGTATCCACAGCTGCTGTTTTAAATCCACGAATTCCTAGAAGTGTGACAGAAGAGTCAGTGTTTCCTCTGCAGGGCTGCCTCATACATTTCACTAAGGAAGCTGTGAGGAGAACCCAGGAATGTTGGAGTTGCAGGTCTCTCAGATAAATCCTATGCTGTGAGTTGTGTACCTTAAGTTCATTGTGATATTCTAGAGTTGGTAAATCTATCATAAAATCTGTCATCTATCAATCACGTCCCTCCAATTTGTCTGTCTGTCTCATCTGCCTGCCTGCCTGCCTGCCTGCCTGTCTGTCTGTCTGTCTGTCTGTCTGTCTGTCATCTCTATCATCTATCTTAGCTTTCTGAAGAATACTAATCGGAATGAGAAGCTTATGTGTTATAGGCAGAAATTTCACGACCTCCACAAATGCTGTTCTATATCAGCCACAGATTCGTCTAAAGCATTTCACACCTTCATAGCACCTACTATCATTCTGTATTAGATCATCAGATATGCTTTGACCTTAACCCACTAGTTCCCAAGTACACTCCTTCCTTTGTACTCCTACAGAATAAAACACATTTCCCTATAACTCGTAAGGTAAGAATCTAGGTCACTGTGGCCCTGGTGGCCCCATTCTCTGGCTTCAGATCACTTCAGACACGGAGGTTGCTGAGATCTGCATCCCGTCCATCCTCTCCATCACTTAGGCTGGCCTCGTTGGCCAGGCAGACAATCTGTGCAGTGTATCTCAGCTCGTGATTCTCTTGTTGTAACAGTCTTGCCCTTGACACCATTGCAGTCATCTTCGTGGACTAAAGCAGGCTCCATCTTGTCCTTACTCTAAACTCTTTCCCTGCAGGTCTCTGGTTAAAACGTGCTAAATTTCTTTAACTAGGATTGTGTAGCCTTCAGTGTGCTTGCTCGGATGCCTCCTCTTACAGACCTCTAATATGAGTCTCTCTCTGTGTCTCTGTCTCTCTTTGTCTCCGTCTCTCTCCCCCACTCCTCTCTCTCTCTCTCTCTCTCTCTCTCTCTCTCTCTCTCTCTCTCTCTGGGTCCATTCAGCAGAAAGAAATCACACGGCTTGTTTGGGTAGAGAGAATTTAATATTACGTAAAGCTGACAGGTATTGAGACACTGAAAGGCACAAATAACTTCAGATATCCTAAGCAGACTACTGGGAGAGAGAAAATTCTTGTAACTCGAAAGCAGGAAGGAGGAGTCTCGTGGCACGAGGCTCCAAATCTCTAAGAAGGACCCCTGGTTGATGCACCACTGTCCGTGGGAAGATGTCTCCAGTCTGGCTCAAGTTCTGGCAAATCTGGGCTGCGGAGCTGCCTTGAGGAGAAAGTGCTGCTGCCAATGTGAGAGGCCCAGCTGGGCCAGCAGCCCAGAATCAAGAGTACAGAAAGCCTGCACACTCCTTTTCTACCTCCAGCCTTGTGCTCGCGCTCCAGGCTCCCCTACTAGCAGAGTCTACTGGGAACAGCACAACTGGGACTGGAGAAATGTCATATGAACAGTTCCAGCCCAGGTTCCATCTAGGACAAAAGCTGTGATAAAAGAGGGCAGTAATTGGAACAGTACTGCCCCCAAGGACTTCCTTTCTAGCCACAATCCTCACATTCTGCTGTCCCTGCTCAGCCTCCCCTTGGTGATCTTTCCAGCTTGATGTCAACAATCCAGCATTTTGGTTGTTCTGATGGACCACATTGTTTTCCTCTCACAGGCAGATTGGCCCCATTAGTGAGCCACCCCACAGGACTTTTCTCTGCAGTGTCCGTTTCAAAGTTCTTCATTCTCTTCCAACTTCCATCCCCCTTTACCCTCTTTCATTTTCTGCTTCAAAGATGGAAACTTCCTTCCGACTACGTGCTTCAAAATCCAACCTCTGTACCACCTTCTTACCCATGTTGCTGCTACTGTGAGAGGCCAGGAGTTGTTTCAGCCTGAGGTCAGCCTTGAACCTGTACTCCAGCAGTCAGCTCTGTTTCCTCCGGCAATCTTAGATTTCATCTGCCCATTTCCAGATTTTTGTTTTCTTTGTATCCAGCTCCCCATTTGACCAGGTACTTAAGCTTTTAATAATTTCAACTTTATTCACTACTTTTGGAAAGTACATTTAAAAATTGCATATAGCTCATACTAGGAAACAATTTGACAGTTTATTAAGAGATAAAATATAATTAGCAGAGGTCCTAGAAAACCTCCTCCTAGATGTTTACTTGAGATAAAGAAAAGTGAGGTTTATATTGGAAGGAGATGTGCCTTAGTTATGGTTTCCATTACTGAAAAGAGAGACCACCGTGACCAAGGCAACTCTTGTAAAGGAAAACATTGAACTGGGGCTGGCTTAGAGCTTCAGAGATTCAGTCCATCATCATCACAATGGAAGGCATGGCAGCCTTCATACCAACATGGCACTGGAGAAGGAGCTGCGAGTTCTACATCTTGATTTGAATGGAACCAGGAGAAGACTGATTCTTCTGCACTAGATGGAGCTTAAGCATAGGACCTCAAAGCTCACCTCCACAGTGGCTCTCTTCCTCCAACAAAGCCACGTCTACTCCAACAAGTTCACACCTCCTAACAGTGTTGCTTCCCATGGGCCAAGCATATTCAAGCGGCCACATTCCACTCCCTAGCTCCCAGAGGCTTGTTCAAAGACATGAGTCTGTGGGGGCCATTCCTAGCCATAACATAATACAAAATATATTTATTCAAACTTTAAAAGTTCCATAGTCTATTATAATCTCAACAATGTTAAAAGTCCAAAGTTCAAAGTCTCTTATGAGATTCACCCAAATCTCTTAAGTGTAATCCCTTATAAAATAAAAATCAAAACACAGATCACATACCTCCCACATCACAGAATATACATTGCCATTCCAAAATGTCATGGTAAAGAAATTCTGGATCACAGCAAGACCAAAAAAACAGCTGAGAAAATTCCAAACTCTGCAGCTCCATGTCTGATATAAGTGTTCTTCATATCTCTAACTCCTTTCATCTTTGTTGATCACAACAAACTTCTTTCTCCTAGGCTGTTTCTACTTCCTGTTAGAAGCTTTCCTCAGCAGATAACGCATGGCTCTGGCATCTCTAACATCTTGGGGTATCCAAGACAATGTCAACTTTACAGTTTCAGCTTCCAGTGTCTGGGATCCACACATGGTCTTCTGGGCTCCTCCAAAGGGCTTGTGTCACTTCTCCAGCTCTGTCCTCTGTAGCACTCTAGTCTTAGGTTGATTCCACTCTGTTGTTGTTATTATTCTTGATGGTCATTCCATGGTACTGGCATCTCCAGTATGCTGGGCTCTTCCACTGCAACTAGAATTCACCAATAGTCTCTGATAGGTTCCCTTCATGATGGCAAGCCTAACTTCTTTGCATAACCCCTTCAGTCCTGAGCCTTCAACTGCAACTGAGGCTGCACCTTCACCAATGTCCTTTCCTGGCCTCTCACAGTGCCAAACCTCAGCTGCTCTCCCCTTTATGCCATCAAAACAAGTACCATCAAGTATCATCTGGGTGGTTCTAATATATTACCAAGTCCAGCTGCAGCATTAGATACAACCTTGGCCATTGCTGAAACACAACTTCTTTGTTCTCTCAGAAAACACTTCCTGGAAGAGTTTACCAGTGATGTTGGTCTTTTAATCACTGCTGATTTCTTAGTTCCTGCCAACCAGCATCAATTGTCTGAAGTAACCCCTTCTCTTGATTATAAAGCCAGCTGCCAAGTTTTGCTGCTTTCTGGGGCTTGAACATGACCCCCTCCCTTTTTCTATTAAATAATCATTGGCTTTCTTTTTCTCAATTCCTTCACTGACTAAGCTTGGCTGTCCTGGAACTTGCTCTGTAAACTGACCTTGAACTCAGAGATCTGCCTGGCCCTGGGATTAAAGGCTTGTACCAGCTTGCCTGGGCCTAAGTTTTTCATGGCCACTATGCCTCAAGATCTAGTTCAAAACCCTGTAACTTCCAACCTCAAGATCTGGATCACAGGTGTGTCCTCTGGATTGTAGTTCATTCCAGAGATAGTCAAGTTGATAACTGAGAATAGCCATCACAAGATGTCTGCCACTTGGGTTACAGTCACCAGTGAACCTGAAGCAATACAAATGCTTGTCATGAGTGGAGAAATGATGGCCCCTTGATACAGTGGAGTTCTGAACAGCAATGAAAAGGAGTGACTTTCTGATGAGTGTAGTAGAAGAATCTTAGTGTATTGTGCTAGCTGAACTGAGGTAAAATGTCAAAGTGTCAGTGTGTGCCTCAATACAGACACAGATTTGGCGAAGGCAATGTTTTGTAGGCAGAAAAGAGTGGTTGGCATAAGACTATTGTTTAAATCTAAGTTGATAAGTTCTTTTATCTTTAAAAAAAAGATGTCTTTGTTAGTATTTTACGTGTAAGGCTGTTTTTTTCTACAGTTATGTCTATGTAAAATGTTCATGCAGCACCTGCAGAGGCCAGAAGGTGGTTTCAGAGCCACTAGAACTGGAGTTACAGTTATGAGCCTACAAGTGGGTGCTGGGAATAGAACTCAGGCCAGAGGTGGAAGAGCAGCCAGTACTCATAACCACAGAGTCTCCTCTCCAGCCCAGCTTTTTCCTCTTAATAATCAAAAACAGTTTCCACAGAGATGAATCCTGTGAGGTCCCATCTTCTCCTTCTAATTGTCCCCAGATTGACTTTTATGTTCAGAAAACATTTTATGAAAACAGTTGCCTTGCTCCTACTTTCTTTACTCCCTCTCCTTCCCTTCTCTTCATAACCTCCTTCACCTCTGTTTGAGGGAGAATTGGGGTAGGAAGGAAGGAAGGAAGGAAGGAAGGAAGGAAGGAAGGAAGGAAGGGACAGAGGGAGGGAGGGAGGCAGGCAGGCAGGCAGGCAGACAGGCAAAAGGGCTTTCTTTGCAAAAAGCCAACTGAGGGACAATGGAAGCCTTTTCAATATCGTTCTGACAGCCCTGCACTTGATCTGCCTGTTTCTTCTGCCTATTCTTGGATATGCTATTTACATGGTTTGAGTTTCACCTTCCTCCTCAGTGAGGACTGGCTCTAACTCCACGCTGTTGTAATAATTAAGCTTTTGCTTTTGGTTGGACCTAGCATATGCACCACACATATTCAAGGGAAGTCTTCAAGAAAGCTTCGGCTTTCCAGTGTAAGTTACTGGTTCTCCTTAACGTGTTTACATGCATGACTCTTCCTCAGCTATTGTCTGTGTGTCTGTGTCTGTCTGTCCGTCTGTGTCTCCATTTCTCTCTCTAGATACACACAACGCATAAACCTTTATAAGTTCTTTCTCTATCTTCTATTATCATCAGTGTATAGGTATAGAAATATAGAAGAAATCGTTCTGAAGGCTTCAAATTCTCAGCAGCACAAAAATATTAGAGACTTTGTTTAAAAGTTTACAGAAAATAAAACTCTTTTGTTTGTTTAGTTTTGTTGTTGTTGTTGTTTTATCTCTGTGAGCCTAATACTGGTAGCCATCCAGGCCATCCAAAGACACTGCTTGTGAAGGGAGGTGTGGCCTGTGCTGTGCTGTGCAGTTCCTCAGTCTTCAGTACCTAGCACTCTGCTCCCATGCTCTGACGTCAGCTCCTTATCCTCGTGTTGCCCTGGATCTTGCTCAGCAGTGCATCTAGAGAACTATCATTTCACTCCCCATGGCGCTTGGAGTCCCGCCTTCCTGTCTAGCTAGTGCAAAGGTAAAACTGCCTTTGGGCTTGCTCCACCGTGAGCTCAAGAGTGGCAACATTCTTGCAATCCTGTGAAAAGGGGCTCCAGGGAGTAGTTCTGAGATGTGGTTCTAGAATATCTTGCTGGGAAAGGTATTCTCCCCAGGGGGGAAAGTTGGGCTCTCCCAGGCTTACAGAGACATTCCGTGTCTCTCCTGCTTTGCGCCTTTTGTAGTGCTTCAGCATGAAGATCTTCCTACTACGTAGCCCCAACTGCTGAAAAACAAGACAACAGAGGCTGGTAAGCTCAGACTCTAGCAAGTATCCTCTAAGTGCACCCCCAGAATGAGGGCGTCTGTTATAGAGCCTTAACTGTGATACTTTTTCCTCCCCAGACAGGGTTCACATTGTGGATGTGTTGCAATCTCTGTGTATCTGCGCTGATTGATTGGTGTTGAATAGCTGAGTAACAGCATCACTAATTATCCAAAGGACAGAATGCAGTTGAAGAGTCATTAGGACTCTCTAAATTTGGAAAGCATCCACAGTCAAACAAAGGGACTCTTTCCTCACCCAGCCTGGAGGAGAATGCACAGTCAGGTCTCTGGAGCCCTCTTTCATTCAGCTGGCGTTCATTTGTGTTATAGCAACTCCACTAAAGCAGGGCATACCTCTAATTGAGCTCAGTGATGAAGATGAAGCAGAATCCACTGAAATGCCACCACTTTATTTTTATCTTTTCTTTAATAAGAATTTGGTCAGCTTTTCTTTCACACGGAGCACAAGGAACTAAATCCTAAGTAGATGGGCTTCATCGCAAGGCAGAGTTAATGTGATTTAAGGGACCCAGATATTCTTTCCACCAGCCTCTCTGATGCCTAACTCTTTACTATAGATCACATGGTACCTCTATGGTGAAATTAGGGTTGTAACCTAATTTCAAAAACCTGAGAGGAATGAGAAATGCTTGGAACTGATACACGAACTCAGATCATGTAGACAAAGCTGTCAAATTGGTGGCTGCAGCAGACATAGCATTCAATAAATGGGAACTCTTATTCTGTTACTAATAATTGCTAGAGCATTCACGATACAAATCTTTGTTGAATATCTAGTTGGGGTCAGGATATTGTACTGGATGTTAGGGAGATACCCATGAATTGCCATAATCCCTGCTCTCATGAAGCTCAGGTGGGCAGGGCAGTTAAACACTTAGATAAGGGATTCGAATTCCACATATTAAGTGCTGTCTATAATTGGGCCCCGAGAGTGGAGATGTACACAGCAAGCCTGGCTTGGGCAAGGCAGCATACTGTACAGAGAAGCCTCCCGAGAACACAGGGCAATGCCAGGTGTAAGAAGCTGGGGTTTAAGGCATTCTGAAAAGATGGCAGGGCTAGGATAACAAAAATAACAGAAAAACAGGAAAACAATACCCAACCTACTGTGTTTACAGCATAAATGTCATGGAGGATTATGGGGGGGAAATGGTGGAATAGTATTCTGAAGGACTAAAGGCTTTGCCTAGATGAAAAGGCTTTAACTCTATAGGATACACAAGACCAGTGATGAAAGAAGAGTTGAATGGTAAAATATTTGGCGTGGAGGCATCATGTGTTGGATCCCCAGCACCCACCAAAATGCCAAGTTGTTTCCATGCAACAGGTGGTAGAAGCAGAGGGTCTCAGGAGCAAAATGCCTAACTAGACCAGCCAAATCGGTAATGTCTGTGTTCAGTTGACTGGCACTGTTGCAATATAAAAGATGAAGACAGACGAAGACATCCGATCTCAACCCCCCCAGTCTCCATATCTGCACACTCACAGACACTCACACGCATGTAAACATACATGTGCACATCATGCACATCAAACATACATGCAGAAAAAGAAAGAAAGAAACATATTCTTGCAAGGCCAGGAATGTGTCCTTAAACAAGAATACAATACAATTTGCTATCTTAAATGATACAATCACTGAGAGTAAAGAGAAGGGATTGGTCAACCTTGACCCACAGATCAAATCTGGTCCGTCTAGGCTCTCTGAAACATTTTGTGAGAGCTGGCTGACAACTTGCTGCTCTTGGCTATAGGATACTTATGAGTGCAGAGAGGAAGCAAAGGAAGGGTTCACTAAAAGGTCTGAGGGGAAGGGAGAGATGCTGGGCTTTCTCAACTGGAGGTCATGTCGACTCCCTTACCAAACTCTGGAGCTCAAAAAACACATTATTTTATTCAAATGTTAAGGCAATCATTTACAGATTATCCTGTCCCAAATCCTGCATTCTTCTGGTTCTCACACAATTCTAAAATTAAAAAAAGTTGAAAACTAGACGTTAAGAAAATTACAATGCCCAGGCTAGTCAGGGTTACCCATGGCTGCCATTCCTAGCAACAGAAATGTCAAAGCAGGGGATTACGAGTGTGGAGCAACCCGGGAAGCCTTGTTTCAACGAAGTTGATAAGACCACTCCATTTCACATTAGCATAACCATTTTGGTGTGCTAGAATGTCTGTTTGGTACTCTAGAAACTAAGACAGGTTGCAAGTGTAAGGCATGCTTGGGCACTTAGTGAAACTGTGTCTCAAAGTAAAACAAAACGACAAAAGAGCAAAAACAAAAACAAAAAGAGGGCTGGAGTACATCTTCTTCTATAGTGCTTGTTATCCTGGGCCCTACCCCTAGTAGAGAGGCTTAATTCCCCCAACTTCCTTTTAATACATATTTCAATTTTTATTTATGTGCATGTGTGCGCACTTGTATGTGTTTGTGCATGCTGCACGCATTCGGGTACCCACAGAAGGCAGACGTGTGAGATCTCCTGGAGTCAGAGCTGCAGGCAGTTGTGGCTGCCCACTGTAGGTATTGAGCTCTGAATTCAGGGCTTCTCTGAGAGCAGCACGTGTTCTTAACCTCAGAGCTATTTCTGGATGCACCTGCATCCTAACTTTCTTGAACATAGATGCTTTGCAAAGTCCATTCCCTCAGAATAGTGGCCAGCAATATTTCTATAAAGGGCCAGGTGGGATTTTCTTTGTTTTAGATTTTGTGACCACAACTTGTCATCTCCATCATTGTAGCTAGAATGCTCCCACAGACATGTAGAGGAGCACAGCTTCATCTCAGTAAAACTTTATTGGTAAAAACAAAATGCCAGAATCAACCTGAAGGTGCTTGAAAATGATTTTTCTAGGTCATGAACTTCTAAACCAGGGCAGTGGACAATAGACAGATCTTTCAGTACCTTTGGACATTTACCTAATAAGCCAGGACCTTTGTAGGCAGAGGAGTCAATCCTTAACGCTTATTGATACAATGTATTTTCAAAAGAGTCAATGATCTGGAATCACTCCACAGACTATAGTTTACCAATCTTGGGTAAAATAAAATGAGCTAGCCTCTTCACATAACACTTGTACCCAAGGTGTCCCATACAAAAATGCTAATGACCCCCAAGGGGGTGAGCAGGAGAGGGTTGGGAGAGAGAATGGAAATCTCTGTGAGGGGGAGAGGATCTCTGGAACAAGCTGGAGACAAGGGACCAGGGTGGTGGGGGTGGAGGGGGATGCTCCTTGGAGTCTATAGGGGTGACTCTAGCTGAGACTCCTAGCAGCTGAGGGTATGAAGACTGAAGTAGCCACTTCCTTAGCAAGGTGGGACTTCTAGTGGGGGGGGGCAGGAAGACACCAATATCTATAAAACCTTTGACTCAAAATTTGTCCCACCTTCAGGATGTCCACTTAGTGACAAAGATGGAATAAACATTGAAGAAATAGCCAGCCAATGGCTAGTCCAACTTGAGACTCACCCCATGGGAGAGAACCAACCCCTGACCCCACTAACGATAGTCTGCTAAGCTTGTAATCAGGAGCCTAGCATAACTGTCTCTGAGAGGTGTCATTCAGCAGTTGATGGAAACAGACGCAGAGACCAACAGCTAAACATTAGGAAGAGCTCCACATGTCTTTTGGAGGAGTAAGGGATAATATTAAGGGAGTCTGTTGGTCAAAGACACCACAAGAAGACTACAGAGTCAACTAAGCTGGACCCATGGGGGCTCATAGAGACTGAAGCACCAATGGAAGAGCATGTAGGAACTAAACCTATGGTCCCTACACATTTGTAGCAGATGTGCAGCTTGGTCTTCATGTAGATCCTCTAACAACTGGAGCAGGGGCTGTCTCTGACTTGGACTCTGTTGCTTGCCTTTGGATCCGCTAACTGGACTGTCTTGTCAGGCCACATTGGGAGAAGATGGACTTAGCTCTGCCCTTGACTTGTTGTACCACGGTGGGTTGGTACCCCTGGGGCTCTTGGGAGTAGAGGTTTGAAGTTAGGACTTGGAGGAGAGAAGGGCAGCTGCAATGGGGATGTAAAGTGAATAAATAAATTAATGAAAAAGAAGGGGAAAAAAGAATGTTATAACCAGCAGTCTCCCTTGCCCTGAAGTGTGGCTTCCTCTTCGGTCCTTCAACTTTAGGTGGCTTGAGGTGGCTTACAGCTTCTAAGCACAAAGGTCTTGATGGGATGTCAGCAAGCCTGGGTAGCTACAGATTTGGGGCATTAACTACCAGGTACAGATGCACACTAGCAAACTCAGCATTATGGGTGTTATGGTTCTTAAACCCCACAACATCATGAGCAAGGAGATTTTGAGAATCCTCTTTTCAAACTGATGCCTGCCTTTTTGTCCTCATCACAAAGCATTGAAGAGCATAATTTGATTCTCTTCATGAAGACATTTTAGATGTAGTCTCCAAAGACACACACCCCACTCTTCTCTACAGCCACACACAACAGAGTTAATTTTATTACTGCTATGTCTGCTAGGTACTTTTGTACCACTGTATAATTGAATATCTGGCATTGGATACCTAGCAGAAACAACTAACGGGGAGGGATGTTTCGGCTCTGTTTTAAGCGGGTGGACCCCAGAGTCCCTTGGCCCCACGTGTTAGAAGAAATATATTGTTGTGACTGGAGAATGTGGCACAAGAGATTCTTTAACTACTGTAAGACAGGAAACAGTAACCAGACAGAAGAGGCCAGGTTAAATTTTAGCCCTCTAAGGACAGGCTTCTAGTGGCCTGCTTTCTGTAAGTACACCCTACTTCTCAAGTTTCTGCTACCACCTGACAAGTCCATGCTAAATTTTAACCCCTCCCCCTCTCTCTGTGTGTATGTCAGTGTGTGCGTGCGTGTGTACATGCACGCATGTGTGGGTGCACATTCATTCTCTTGCACATGCTCCATAATATGCATGTGGAGTCAGAGGACAACTTGTGAAAGTTGGTTGTCTCTTATCAGGTGAGTTCTAGAAATTAACTCAGGTTGTCAGCCTTGACGGTGAGCATCTTTAACTCCTGAGCCATCTCACTGACCCTGTCTGTGCATATTTTGAATCTGTCAGTGAATTAATCCATTCAGCAGGTCAAAGCCCTCATCATCCAATCATCTCTGATAATGCCTTCAGACACATCAAGAAGTATGTTTCACACTGATCTGGCTGTTTTCCAATACAATCAGGTTGACAATAGTTGCCACTATAATGTTTTATTTGAATAAGAAAATATTTTGAGGGGGGGGGTTCAGAAAATACTTCGCATAAATGGCAGACTTTGTTCAGTATAGTGTCAGATATTGGTGTGCACATACATGTGTGCATGTGGGTACCTGTGTATGTGCTTGTGGTGGGGGATGGGCTGTGGGGATAAGGGAAGGGCTTTAACTTCTCATCCTGGTGAATAGATGAATGGTTTCTTCCCAGCTAGACAGGGAAGTCTCCAGTCAGGCTTTGGCTATCGCTCCCTGAATGTTCTTGGACAAACGTCCTTCCATCACCTAGAGTCCTTCTTGTATGTGCTAGGGTCTATGTATAGTGTTGGTGAACTAGAATTAAAGTCAAGCAGATGCCACTGATATGGACCTCACCCAAGAAAAACTTGAATTCACTGCTTACTGTATGCCAAACACAAGGTTGGGTGTTTTACATATTGCTTCCTTGGAAATAACAAGGAGAAGCCTAGTCAATTATTGTTACCTTCATCTACTTCACAGATAAGAACACCGAGATTCCCAGTCCTTACTTGTCCAGTGATAAACAGCTATTACATGGCAATCTATAGATGTCAACAATGACCATAAAATACAGGTAGCAGCCTACAATTCTGTAATGTCTTAAATGTAGTGCTTTCATAAGAGCTCTAGGGTAGCTTCTGCAGTCATAAGGGGGTGAGTAGATTTTATGTGGGATATTAAGGAGCAAATGGGTTATTGCACACAGTTTATTTGTGGGCAACAAGCAAAGCACCCAGTTTTTTTAATGTAGTGGTCTATCTTGCTAAAGATCCTGCTTTAGATTAATCTGGTCTATTTGGAGAGAAATGTAAAATGCAACCAGTCAGCCTTCCCACCTAGAGATCCCATGCTCACATTCTTGCCCCTCTCTAATCATCTCCACAGAGCTCTCTAGCCATCTTCCTTAAATTGCAGACCAAACCTTTCCCCAGAGCATGGGCTGTTTTGTTTGCCCTTCTTATTCTTTTGTTGTGTAACTGCTTTCACCAGTGAATGCATGGTGCTGTACATTTATATAATTGTGTTTACTGTTCATTTAGGTATTAATTGCCATCTCCCTATAGGATATAAAATCAACTAGAGGGACCTGTGTCTGTTTTGTTAACTGATATTATCCAAATTTCTATGAAAAATACTTTGCTCACAGTATTGCTTAATGTGGACTTGTTGAATGGATGGAGGAATGGCTCTTGGAAAACCAACTTTGGGTTGATTGATTTCAGCAGTCCATGTTGAAGCTTCCCACTCAGGTTAGGGGTGTGGGAGAGCAAGCTCTCATCTGTCTAGATGCCTGGCTGAGGTCTCCTTGAATTAAGGATACGTTGTTTAATAAGCTGTTATCTTCTCTTTCCAGGACTCATCTTCATTCTAGTCCTCAGCTCTCATGACATGGGCAGTTAAAGAAGAGAATTTAGTGTGTACAGTGAATATTCCCCACATCTCAATAGCAGGCAGAACCAGCTCTGTGATATGAGTTGGAAATATTCCTTAAAAAATTCATGGGAGTGTCTTTGAGTTTGAATTAACATAATTATAAAATTTACAGGCAGCCAGTGTGCTTTTTATAAGGCGTCTATAACAGATGTGTCAGATGTCTGGTTCTGAAAGGACTTCATAATTCAGTTACGTTTTCCTCTGAGTTAAATATTGTAGCCTGAGAGTTGGGGGCAAGAACAACACATTTCTTGACATGTCTTTTGAATTCAGGAGGGATGCCACCAGTTGCACAGGACCCTGTTTTTCTTTTTTTTTTCTTTTTTTTTCTCATTATATAGAGTGCTAATTCTCTACTCAGTAGACAAATATTCCTTTTTAAGGTTTGAATCTGACATCCAAATATTTTCTTGACTGTGTTTGAGTGATCGCTACCTCCAGTTTCCATTTGCATTCCAAGGATAAAGGGGACAGAGTGACGAGGTGTATTCCCATGTGACCAATAGTTCTCAGCTCTGGAGTTTTATTTGACAGTTGATGGCAAAATAACAAATTCTGCGCCATTTAGATATTTATTTTTAATGCCTCCCCCCTACCCCAGTTTCCAAAGCCAGGAAAATCTGAGAACATTCTTGGCTAATCTTCAGGCCTTACTGCTTACTCTACCTGGCATTTAGTCATCAATGTCTATCAATATGATATCTGTTTTTATGTTTTGACTTTTTAAAACTGACCTGATCTCCTGTAGCCCAAGTTAGCCTTGAACTTCTGATCCTCTTCTCTGGTCTCCCAAGTGCTAGAATATCAGGCAAATACCATAGCACCATGATGCTTAGCCTCCTCTAAATATTTCTTGAACCCATCCATTTTCCTCTATTCTTATCATCCTTACCCAGTGGAAGGTTCCATCATGTTTTTCTCAGGTCTGTCAGTGGGATTATTTCTAAAATTTGGATATGACATGTTCCCACCAAAGACACTCATATATTGAAGACTCTGGCCCCAAATACAAGCAGGGCTCCCCAGTGGATCAATCCATAAGTGAGTTCAAAATCTAAGTAGACTTGGGAGGTGGCAAAACCTTGGACAATGGTGTCTGGGTAGAGGAATTAGGTCACCCTCTGAAGTTGTCCCGACCCCTTTCTGCTTGTCTCACTCTTTGCTTCCCAGCCTCCACAAGGTGGGAAACACTGCAGATCTCCTGCTCCCCACAACCATGTTCTATCTCACCACTGGGCCAGAATCTGTGGAGCCAAGGGAACAAAGGCTCCCTTTATCAAGAGGCTAAAGCCTCTGATGCCATGCTCCAGAATAATGCTCTCCTTCTTGAACTTGTTTTCTCAGACACTGGTCACTGTGATGAAAAGACTCACCAACACTGTGACCACACCAACAAAGTTTACCAAGAGTGTTTGAATTTTAAAATGCAAACCCAGAATTCCAGGACCCATCCTCCATGTCCTGCCCCAATAAGGACTATTGGTCACTGTGCCTGATCTCCTTCGACCTCTGCTTCCCTTGTTTTCTCCAGCCCTGCTGACCTATTAATGTGAGTCAGAGCATCCTCCTTCCTGACTCAAGGTCTTTACACAAGTTGATTTTTCTACCCAGCTGCTTTTCCAAACACCCTGCCTGGAAATGTTCTCTTCCAGGTTTTGAGCTGGGTATCATATATTAAAAACCTTGACAATTCTGTGCCCAGCCACACTTGTTTCTCAACCTTGCTATTACCCCTCGTTTGACTCTCCACTGTTACACCACTCTCAGTTTGAGTTGTATTTTACCGTGCAATAATATATGCAAAATAGAAATGCTTCATTAGATTTCTATTCCTTGTGGATGGAAGCCATGTTTTATACAGCTATTTATCTCCAACACATCTCCCAAACCTGGAAAGTATTGAGCATTCTGCAAAATGTATCCTCAATAAATTTCCTTTTTATGTATTTTTAGTTTTCCCTTGTAAGAGCTTAGTCTCTCTTACCTTCATTAGTTTTTACCATTCTATCTCTCTTCCATTTCATCTTTCTTTGTTGATATTTCTCTGGATAAAGAACACTTCAGATATTAGGCTAATAAGAACAGATGCTATACTTGATATTAGTCAAAAGGCATGGGCACTGTTTTTTCTTTCAAAACTCTTGGAATTGGAATTATTTATTAATCCTCACACAGTTTTCTTTTCTTTGGTATTTTCATTTTGAGAAACAGACACTCTGTATAGCCCTGGTTGCCCTGAAACTTATATGTGTTTTGTGTGTGTGTGTGTGTGTGTGTGTGTGTGTGTGTGCATATACATATGTGTAGGTGTATGTATGCATGTGGAGGTCAGAGGTCAACCCTGGGTATCTTATTCAATCATTCTCTACCATTTTCGGGCACAGGATTTCCCATTTATCTTAAAACTCACCAATTCAGCTAGGCTGGCTGTCTAGTGAACATCGGGAATCCTCTTGTCTCCATAGCCCAAGTACCAGAATTACAGATGCCAATGCATTGAAGCCCACTTGCTATGTTTTTCTGAGGATCTGAATTAGTTATTTTTCTATTGCTGTGATAAAATACCAGGACCCCAAACAACCTACTGAACCATCCCCCAAGTCCTATGTTTTATGGTTTCTAAGCCAACAATTCCTGCACTGTCAAATATTATTACTCTTATTGTGTGGCTTTATTCATGTCATTTTGTTTGGTTTTGTTTTGAGCTGCCAGCCTCATTTTCTACCTTCCTTATACTCTATTGAATCGCACTTTCCTCAAGAGTCTGAGCTGTTTTAACCCTGTGTTTTTCTGAATGCATAGTGTTCCCCGTTCCTGTGCCCTTCTTCCTTGCACATAGCACATACTTGATGACTACCATGCCCTCTTGTCTGCCGAAGTACAAATTCTTCATGGCTGGATTTGCTGTACCTCATGCACGTTTCCTGACTCCCTCCCCTGAGGAGTTAACCTAGCTTTTAGTCCCACAGCTGTCTCTTGAGTTAACCTCGATGATAGCACTTATGTCCCTCCTTCCTGTGAGGTCGCAACAGTGTCTGACCCTTGTGTCTGTTTCTCAGTAGGTTTCTATTTTGGAAGAAAAGGCCATAGGTAATTAGCCTGGGTCTCTCTAAAGTCTCATCCCTATGACAGAGAAAGAAAAGTCTCCTGTTTAAAAAGTGTTGTAGGTAAATAAGAAAATGGACAAAGGATGAACTAAGAAAAACAACTGGGTCAGCCTTCTTATGTAATGCCAATGGAAATATTTTCTTTTGAAACTTAAAGAAAAAAAGGGGAGGAAACAAACATTAGTATAAAGGTCACATAGATGAGAGGGAGCTGTTGAGGACATGTCCATCAGTTAGCCAGAGGTGCTAAGGCCTGGAAGCTTAAACACACACACACACACACACACACACACACACACATAGCAGAACATACTTTCCAAATCATGGGTCTTTGGGTGTTAATTAGAGATAGACAAAGTCATGGGAATGGGGCACTCACAATTACAGAAACAGCTTTGAAAGAATCATGTTGTCTTGATATCCTGTATTGCCTCAGCACAAAGCTGTCACACATGCTGAACAGATGTGCTACCATGTTCTTGGACTTCCCATCCTCCAGAATCATGTTCCAAATAAACTTCTGTTCTTTACAAAATAAATGCCTGTGGCGTTCAGGTAACAGATGGTGCAGTTGTGAATTGGGAAGGGAAAGAGTGTGTGACGGAGGAAGGATCAAGGATACTCATGAGAATCAGCAAAGGATTTTCTGTTGTCCAGAGATGTGTGAGACAGGAGCCCCTGGGTAAGTAGCAACAGATTGTGTGGGGAAAGGGATGGTTATGGAGAAAAGAAGAAGTTACTATATATATAGGGATTTCGGCAGTTTACTATGCTGAGGTAAATATTAAAAAACTAGTGATCTTTTATCCCATGCTAACGCTGGCACCTTGGGGCTGCATGGCACTGCTGGGCACTTTTTTTTAATACTTTTTATATATATATATATTTTTTTATTAACTTGAGTATTTCTTATATACATTTCAAGTGTTATTCCCTTTCCCGGTATCCGGGCAAACATCCCCCTCCCCCCTCCCCTTCCTTATGGGTGTTCCCCTCCCAATCCTCCCCCCATTGCTGCCTTCCCCCCACCAGTCTAGTTAACTGGGGGTTCAGTCTTAGCAGGACCCAGGGCTTCCCCTTCCACTGGTGCTCTTACTAGGATATGCATTGCTACCTATGAGGTCAGAGTCCAGGGTCAGTCCATGTATAGTCTTTGGGTAGGGGCTTAGTCCCTGGAAGCTCTGGTTGCTTGGCATTGTTGTACATATGGAGTCTCGAGCCCCTTCAAGCTCTTCCAGTTCTTTCTCTGATTCCTTCAACGGGGGTCCTATTCTCAGTTCAGTGGTTTGCTGCTGGCATTCGCCTCTGTATTTGCTGTATTCTGGCTGTGTCTCTTAGGAGCGATCTACATCCGGCTCCTGTTGGTCTGCACTTCTTTGCTTCATCCATCTTGTCTAATTGGGTGGCTATATATGTATGGGCCACATGTGGGGCAGACTCTGAATGGGTGTTCCTTCAGTCTCTGTTTTAATCTTTGCCTCTCTCTTCCCTGCCAAGGGTATTCTTGTTCCCCTTTTAAAGAAGGAGTGAAGCATTCACATTTTGATCATCCGTCTTGAGTTTCATTTGCTCTAGGCATCTAGGGTAATTCAAGCATTTGGGCTAATAGCCACTTATCAATGAGTGCATACCATGTATGTCTTTCTGTGATTGGGTTAGCTCACTCAGGAGGATGTTTTCCAGTTCCAACCATTTGCCTACGAATTTCATAAAGTTGTTGTTTTGATAGCTGAGTAATATTCCATTGTGTAGATGTACCACATTTTCTGTATCCATTCCTCTGTTGAAGGGCATCTGGGTTCTTTCCAGCTTCTGGCTATTATAAATAAGGCTGCGATGAACATAGTGGAGCACGTGTCTTTTTTATATGTTGGGGCATCTTTTGGGTATATGCCCAAGAGAGGTATAGCTGGATCCTCAGGCAGTTCAATGTCCAATTTTCTAAGGATTCTCCAGACTGATTTCCAGAATGGTTGTACCAGTTTGCAATCCCACCAACAATGGAGGAGTGTTCCTCTTCCTCCACATCCTCGCCAGCATCTGTTGTCCCCTGAGTTTTTGATCTTAGCCATTCTCACTGGTGTGAGGTGAAATCTCAGGGTTGTTTTGATTTGCATTTCCCTTATGACTAAAGATGTTGAACATTTCTTTAGGTGTTTCTCAGCCATTCGGCATTCCTCAGCTGTGAATTCTTTGTTTAGCTCTGAACCCCATTTTTTAATAGGGTTATTTGTTTCCCTGCGGTCTAACTTCTTGAGTTCTTTGTATATTTTGGATATAAGGCCTCTATCTGTTGTAGGATTGGTAAAGATCTTTTCCCAATCTGTTGGTTGCCGTTTTGTCCTAACCACCGTGTCCTTTGCCTTACAGAAGCTTTGTAGTTTTATGAGATCCCATTTGTCGATTCTTGATCTTAGAGCATAAGCCATTGGTGTTTTGTTTAGGAAATTTTTTCCAGTGCCCATGTGTTCCAGATGCTTCCCTAGTTTTTCTTCTATTAGTTTGAGTGTGTCTGGTTTGATGTGGAGGTCCTTGATCCACTTGGACTTAAGCTTTGTACAGGGTGATAAGCATGGATCGATCTGCATTCTTCTACATGTTGCCCTCCAGTTGAACCAGCACCATTTGCTGAAAATGCTATCTTTTTTCCATTGGATGGTTTTGGCTCCTTTGTCAAAAATCAAGTGACCATAGGTGTGTGGGTTCATTTCTGAGTCTTCAATTCTATTCCATTGGTCTATCTGTCTGTCTCTGTACCAATACCATGCAGTTTTTATCACTATTGCTCTGTAATACTGCTTGAGTTCAGGGATAGTGATTCCCCCTGAAGTCCTTTTATTGTTGAGGATAGCTTTAGCTATCCTGGGTTTTGTGTTATTCCAGATGAATTTGCAAATTGTTCTGTCTAACTCTTTGAAGAATTGGATTGGTATTTTGATGGGGATTGCATTGAATCTGTAGATTGCTTTTGGTAAAATGGCCATTTTTACTATATTAATCCTGCCAATCCATGAGCATAGGAGATCTTTCCATCTTCTGAGGTCTTCTTCAATTTCCTTCTTCAGTGTCTAGTAGTTCTTATTGTACAGATCTTTTACTTGCTTGGTTAAAGTCACACCGAGGTACTTTATATTATTTGGGTCTATTATGAAGGGTGTCGTTTCCCTAATTTCTTTCTCGGCTTGTTTCTCTTTTGTGTAGAGGAAGGCTACTGATTTATTTGAGTTAATTTTATACCCAGCCACTTTGCTGAAGTTGTTTATCAGCTTTAGTAGTTCTCTGGTGGAACTTTTGGGATCACTTAAATACACTATCATATCATCTGCAAACAGTGATATTTTGACTTCTTCTTTTCCGATCTGTATCCACTTGACCTCCTTTTGTTGTCTGATTGCTCTGGCTAGAACTTCAAGAACTATATTGAATAAGTAGGGAGAGAGTGGGCAGCCTTGTCTAGTCCCTGATTTTAGTGGGATTGCTTCAAGTTTCTCTCCATTTAGTTTAATGTTAGCAACTGGTTTGCTGTATATGGCTTTTACTATGTTCAGGTATGGGCCTTGAATTCCTATTCTCTCCAGGACTTTTATCATGAAGGGGTGTTGAATTTTGTCAAATGCTTTCTCAGCGTCTAATGAAATGATCATGTGGTTTTGTTCTTTCAGTTTGTTTATATAATGGATCACATTGATGGTTTTCCGTATATTAAACCATCCCTGCATGCCTGGGATGAAGCTTACTTGGTCATGGTGGATGATTGTTTTGATGTGCTCTTGGATTCGGTTTGCCAGAATTTTATTGAGTATTTTTGCGTCGATATTCATAAGGGAAATTGGTCTGAAGTTCTCTTTCTTTGTTGTGTCTTTGTGTGGTTTAGGTATAAGAGTAATTGTGGCTTCGTAGAAGGTATTCGGTAGTGATCCATCTGTTTCAATTTTGTGGAATAGTTTGGATAATATTGGTATGAAGTTTTCTATGAAGGTTTGGTAGAATTCTGCACTAAACCCGTCTGGACCTGGGCTCTTTTTGGTTGGGAGACCTTTAATGACTGCTTCTATTTCCTTAGGAGTTATGGGGTTGTTTAACTGGTTTATCTGTTCCTGATTTAACTTCGGTACCTGGTATCTGTCTAGGAAATTATCCATTTCCGGAAGATTTTCAAGTTTTGTTGAATATAGGTTTTTATAGTAAGATCTGATGATTTTTTGAATTTCCTCTGAATCTGTTGTTATGTCTCCCTTTTCATTTCTGATTTTGTTAATTTGGATGCCCTCTCTGTGTCCTCTCGTTAGTCTGGCTAAGGGTTTATCTATCTTGTTGATTTTCTCAAAGAACCAACTTTTGGTTCTGTTGATTCTTTCTATGGTCCTTTTTGTTTCTACTTGGTTGATTTCAGCTCTGAGTTTGATTATTTCCTGCCTTCTACTCCTCCTGGGTGTATGTGCTTCTTTTTGTTCTAGAGCTTTTAGGTGTGCTGTCAAGCTGCTGACATATGCTCTTTCCTGTTTCTTTCTGCAGGCACTCAGCGCTATGAGTTTTCCTCTTAGCACAGCTTTCATTGTGTCCCATAAGTTTGGGTATGTTGTACCTTCATTTTCATTAAATTCTAAAAAGTTTTTAATTTCTTTCTTTATTTCTTCTTTGACCAGGTTATCATTGAGTAGAGCATTGTTCAATTTCCAAGTGTATGTGGGCATTCTTCCTTGATTTTTATTGAAGACCAGTTTTAGGCCATGATGGTCCGATAGCACGCATGGGATTATATCTATCTTTCTGTACCTGTTGAGGCCCGTTTTTTGACCAATTATATGGTCAATTTTGGAGAAAGTACCATGAGGAGCTGAGAAGAAGGTATATCCTTTTGCTTTAGGATAGAATGTTCTATAAATATCCGTTAAGTCCATTTGGCTCATGACTTCTCTTAGTCTGTCTACATCTCTGTTCAATTTCTGTTTCCATGATCTGTCCATTGATGAGAGTGGGGTGTTGAAATCTCCCACTATTATTGTGTGAGGTGCAATGTGTGTTTTGAGCTTTAGTAAGGTTTCTTTTATGTATGTAGGTGCCCTTGTATTTGGGGCATAGATATTTAGGATTGAGAGTTCATCTTGGTGGATTTTTCCTTTGATGAATATGAAGTGTCCTTCCTTATCTTTTTTGATGACTTTTAATTGAAAATTGATTTTATTTGATATTAGAATGGCTACTCCAGCTTGCTTCTTCTGACCATTTGCTTGGAAAATTGTTTTCCAGCCTTTCACTCTGAGGTAATGTCTGTCTTTGTCTCTGAGGTGTGTTTCCTGTAGGCAGCAGAATGCAGGGTCCTCGTTGCGTATCCAGTTTGTTAATCTATGTCTTTTTATTGGGGAGTTGAGGCCATTGATGTTGAGAGATATTAAGGAATAGTGATTATTGCTTCCCGTTATATTCATATTTGGATGTGAGGTTATGTTTGTGTGCTTTCATTCTCTTTGTTTTGTTGCCAAGACGATTAGTTTCTTGCTTCTTCTAGGTTATAGCTTGCCTCCTTATGTTGGGCTTTACCATTTATTATCCTTTGTAGTGCTGGATTTGTAGAAAGATATTGTGTAAATTTGGTTTTGTCATGGAATATCTTGGTTTCTCCATCTATGTTAATTGAGAGTTTTGCAGGATACAGTAACCTGGGCTGGCATTTGTGTTCTCTTAGGGTCTGTATGACATCAGTCCAGGATCTTCTGGCCTTCATAGTTTCTGGCGAGAAGTCTGGTGTGATTCTGATAGGTCTGCCTTTATATGTTACTTGACCTTTTTCCCTTACTGCTTTTAATATTCTTTCTTTATTTTGTGCGTTTGGTGTTTTGACTATTATGTGACGGGAGGTGTTTCTTTTCTGGTCCAATCTATTTGGAGTTCTGTAGGCTTCTTGTATGCCTATGGGTATCTCTTTTTTTAGATTAGGGAAGTTTTCTTCTATGATTTTGTTGAAGATATTTACTGGTCCTTTGAGCTGGGAGTCTTCACTCTCTTCTATACCTATTATCCTTAGGTTTGATCTTCTCATTGAGTCCTGGATTTCCTGTATGTTTTGGACCAGTAGCTTTTTCTGCTTTACATTATCTTTGACAGTTGAGTCAATGATTTCTATGGAATCTTCTGCTCCTGATATTCTCTCTTCCATCTCTTGTATTCTGTTGGTGAAGCTTGTATCTGCAGCTCCTTGTCTCTTCTTTTGGTTTTCTATATCCAGGGTTGTTTCCATGTGTTCTTTCTTGATTGCTTCTATTTCCATTTTTAATTCCTTCAACTGTTTGATTGTGTTTTCCTGGAATTCTTTCAGGGATTTTTGCGATTCCTCTCTGTAGGCTTCTACTTGTTTATTAATGTTTTCCTGTGTTTCCCTAAGGGAGTTCTTCACATCTTTCTTGAAGTCCTCCAGCATCATGATCAAATATGATTTTGAAACTAGATCTTGCTTTTCTGGTGTGTTTGGATATTCCATGTTTGTTTTGGTGGGAGAATTGGGCTCCGATGATGCCAAGTAGTCTTGGTTTCTGTTGCTTGGGTTCCTGCGCTTGCCTCTCGCCATCAGATTATCTCTAGTGTTACTTTGTTCTGCTATTTCTGACAGTGGCTAGACTGTCCTATAAGCCTGTGTGTCAGGAGTGCTGTAGACCTGTTTTCCTGTTTTCTTTCAGCCAGTTATGGGAACAGAGTGTTCTGCTTTCGGGCGTGTAGTTTTTCTTCTCTACAGGTCTTCAGCTGTTCCTGTGGGCCTGTGTCTTGAGTTCACCAGGCAGCTTTCTTGCACTGCTGGGCACTTTTATCTCAGCGGCTCCACACTGACCCCGAGTACTGTCCGACCCAGGTGGTCTGCTGGCATGGCACCTTGCCACTCTCGTACCTGGAGTTAGTTCTGGTACTTGTGGAGCCATATGGAACCAACCATAATTTATCTCTGGTTAGTATCTCTTCCAGCAGCTCTCTGCTAGCCATGAACTCTCTGGTTCCAGCTACCCAGTAAAATCAGGGCCCTAGAAGTCCAGTATGGGCCGGTCTATCACAGCTCCCTGCCACAGACTCTGCTCACACTCCCAACAACCCAGTGAAACTATGACTCAACAAACTGTAATTTATCAGTCAGATTTACATGTTAAATTCTCAATCCACAATACATCCTCACAACGAACTCACAAACAATTGATAAAGATATAAACCACCCACCTAGATAAGATAAAAATGACCTATAGAAATCCATCCCTTAAGAAATATTCCTAAGAACCTGTACCTATGTAGAGATGCATGGCGGATCGTTTACGTCTGCCTCCATGTAGCTTCTCCTCTCCTGCTTCTCCCTCTCCTTCCAAAACCTCTGTTCCCGCCTCCCTTCCTTCTCCTCCAATGACAGGCCTCGTTTTATCTTGTGTCTTCCTTCACCTGCATAATGACATCAACCTACATTACTAGATCTGGGCAAGCCCAATTCCAGACCCAATTCCTCTCACTAAGTAGAACCACGATTTTACACCATTTGATAGAAATAAAATGAAATAATGGGGCTCTGGAGGCAAACTAGTCAAAATCAAGAGCCTTGCTCTCTATCAAACCCAGTTCCAAGAACTTCTCCAGTAAAATGTGCTCCATTCCTGTCTTCCGGCTCCAGCTCAGCACTAGGCAGGGCACCCATCAGCAACTGCAGTGATGTCTTAGCCTGAGCTGCTCCCTGAAGTGGCAGAGAACAATGTTTCCATTCTTTCTTCTCTTGGAACGCCATGGAAAACAAGCACAGCTAAGGAGACACCTAGAAAAAGAGATGGTGGCACAGGATATACATTATCAAGATTACTGGGCAATGCCAGTGGTGAGGCCATTCTTTTGGCAGAGAAATAAGAAGAAAAAGAGGGAGTGAAATATTCTCTAATTTGATGTACATAAGAGAAGATTTGGTAAAAGTCACACTTTAAGAGCTTGATGCCCCAAAATATAATTTCGAAGGAGTTTTGTAAGAGTGTAAGAGACAAACAAGTTATATTTCTAAACACCTAGGGCTTCAGGAGACATCTGCAGACATATTTCCCTTTTCTTCTACAAGATTTAAATCCTTGGGTGGGGTTGGGGATGCAGACCACGTATCTTTAAATAAGAGAAGGGAGTTGGAATACTTTCCCTTACATGCTTCACATGGCAGACAAAAATGGGCACACGCTAGTGTAGAAGGAGATGCTGGGAGCAAAGCCAACAGAGAGGATTTTCCCAGAGGGTCCTTTGTGAGGGAGTACGATATACCGAGTGTGCTGTAAAGATCTAAGATATGGATGGGACCTCGAGCAATGTAGAAGTTATGGCCACATCGGTGATGGTGAGAAGTCACATCCAAGACACATGGTCCTGAGGATAACGTCAGGAGACAGGACAGAAAAATCAGAAGTACAGGGTGAAGCTTCAATAACAATGATGATGACTCCACCACACAAACAGATCGTCAAGGTGAAGCCAACCTGCACTATGGGAGAGGGTTTGTGGGGCCTCACCTGCCAGAGATGGTGAGCTGCATGTGAAAGAGCTCAGACACGTTGGCTATCTTCAAATCCAACTTAACAGAAGCCCAGGTACCACCTTCTCCATTCAGACTCTTCAGCAGTGCCTCCATTCATTTCTCTATGTACATTTGGAAAATTGATGTGTGTGTGCATATGTGTACAGTTTGTTTGTATGTATGGGGTGTACAAGCTCTTGTGTGGAGGCCAGAGGTTGACCCCAGGTATCTTAGTTACATGACACCTTATCTTTTGAGAATCTCTCCCTAGAAGCTGGAGTTCACCAATTCAACAAGACAGCCAGGCCAGGAAGTTCCAGAGATCTTCCAGTGAGCACCGGACTTAGAGACATGTGTGGCTGTGCTCATCTTTTTACCTAAGTGCTGGAAAACAAAAGTCAGCTCTTCAGGCTTGCACAGAACAGTCCACTGACTTAGCCACTGTCTCAGCCAGAAAAATTGGTTCTTTTTCCTTTTGTTGAAAGTAGAACTTTCTCCTCACATAATACGTCCATCATATGTAATCATACAGTTTCCCCTCCCTGTACTTCTCCCAGCTCCTACCTTCCCTCCCATCAGATTTTGTAAGTGTAACTTTATTTGCCTGAGGTAACTGTCTCAGAAGTTTACTTCTGTCTTCTGCTGACCTAGGCTTAGTCCTGGAAGCTTCTTGTCTAGGAAGCTTTCTAGGCCTAGAATGTTTTCAGCCTCTGAGACTTACTGCTGAATAAGCTCGCCCTTTCTAGTTCTTTCTGAACTGTAGCTAGCTGGTCCAACTCAGCTGCTCTGGCTCAAACTTCAAACTTCTCTCTCTTTTTTTTTCTTTTTTCTTTTTTTCGGAGCTGGGGACCGAATCCAGGGCCTTGCGCTTGCTAGGCAAGCGCTCAGTGGAGCTAAATCCCCAACCCCTCAAACTTCTCTTTAAGCTAACCGACTCAATATGGCTTTTCTCTCAGCCTCTGACTGAATTGCTAAGTTTGGCCTCATATTAACTCTAGCAACCTGTTCTAATCTTCTAGCTACTTTACATTCTCTGGCTCATCCTGTCTTCAACTGTGTCTAGCTTGGTCTCTCTCTGCAACCTCTCTTTGTAAAACTCTCAATGAAATTGCCACTGCCACTGCCGCCTCCTTCTCCTCCTCTTCCTCCTCTTTTTCCCTCTTCCCTCCTCCCCCTTCTTCCTCCCCCCACCATGCACCGCTCTCTCCCTTTTTCCATTAATTAATTAATTTATGCACTTTACATCCCGATCACTGAATTCCTTTCTCAGTGCGCCCAGCCCACAGTCCCTCCCCGATCCACCCTTCCCTTCTCCGCTGAGAGGGTGGAGACCCATCTTGGTATCCCCTATCCCTGGTACATCAGGTCTCTGTAGGGCTAGGCGCATCATCCTCTCCAACTAAGAGCACACAAGACAGCACAGCTAGGGGAATAGATTCCACAGTCAGGCAACAGCTTTAGGCACAGCCCTGCTCTAGTTATTGGATACCCACGTGAAGACCCAGCTCCACATCTGCTGCACATGTGCGGGGTCTAGGTCTAGTCCCTATAAGCTCCTTGGTTAATGGTTCAGAGAACCCCCAAGGGACCAGGCTTTGGTCTTCCTGTGGAGTTCCTAACTGCTTAAGGGCCCTCAATCCTTCCCCTAACTTCCATAATAGTCCCCAAGCTCTGTCCAATGTTTGGATGTGTGTCTCTGCATTTGTTTCAGTCAGCTGTTGGGTGGAGCCTCTTAAAGGACAGCCATGTCAGTCTCCTGTATGCAAGCACAACAGAGTATCACTAATAGTGTCAGGTATTGGTATTTGTCCATGAGATGGGTCTCAAGTTTGGCCAGTTATTGGTTGGCCATTTACTCAGCCTTTGCTTCACCCCCCCCCATCTGCATTTCTTGTAGACGAAACAAAATTTGGGTCAAAAGTCTTGTGGGTGGGTTGGTATCCTTATCCCTCCACTGGGGGTCCCATATGGCTACAGGTAGTGGCCTCCTCAGGTTCTGCATCCCCACAACTATGAGCCTCAGCTATAAACTCCTGGAAGCCTCTGCTATCACCTCTGGCACATCACAGAGAAGCCCTTCATCCCTACCCATGTCAGCTGCAGATTTTCATTCATTCTTCTGGCCCTCTGGCCCTTTTACCTGTCTCTCCCCACACCTGATCCCGAACACCCCCATTCCCCTCCACATCTCCTCTCCCACTCAGTTCCCTCCTTCCATTTGCCTCCTGTGACTATTTTATTCTCCCTTTAAATGAGAACCAAGCATCACTGCTTATGGTTTGGTTTCTTTGTGTCTGTTGAGTATATCATGGGTATCTTTATGGCTAATATCAACTTATATAAGTGAGTACATTCCTTTTTGGGTCTGGTTACCTCACTTAGGATGATATTTTCTGGTTCTATCCATTGGCCTGCAAAATTCATGGTGTCCTTGTTTTAAGTAACTGAGTAGTATTCCACTGTGTAATTGAACTGCATTTTCTGTATCCATTCTTTGGTTGAGGGACATCTGGCTGTTTTCCAGTTTCTGGCTATTACAAATAAAGCTGCTATAAGCATAGTGGAGCATGTGTCCTTGTGGTATGGTGGAAATATTTTGGGTATATGCTTAGGAGTGGTCACTATTTCTAATTTTCTGAGATACCACACATTGCTTTCCAGAGTGGTTGTACAAGTTTGCACTCCCACCAGCAATGGAGGGTGTTCCCCTTTCTTCACATCCTCCACAGCACACGTGCTCTTTTCTAAGGTTTTGATCATCGTCATTCTGATGAGTATAAGATGAAATCTCAGAGCTGTTTTGATTTACATTTCCTTGATGACTAAGGATGTTGAACATTTCTTTAAGTGCTTCTCAGCTATTTGATAGTCCTCTGTTGAGAATCCTCTGTTTAGCTCTGAACCCCATTTTTAAATTGGGTTATTTGACTTGATGGTGTATAATTTCCTTTTTTCTTTTCTTCTCTTCCTTCCTTCCTTTCTTTCGTCTCTCTTTCTTTCTTTCTTTCTTTCTTTCTTTCTTTCTTTCTTTCTTTCTTTCTTTCTTTCTTTCTTTCTTTCTTTGCTAGCTCTTTAAGGTTCCCATTAACCAACCAAAATATCATCACAGTGGTAACTGAGAACAAGGTCTTATGATAACCATCCAAATGTCATGACCGTATCAGTGGGTGCAAACTCAGCCACCAGCACTTTGGTGGCTTGTTAGCTGATGCTCATCACTAAAGGAAAGTCCCACTTTCTGTGAAGAAGCAGTGAGCATTCATTTGTCTCTGTTTTCTTTTATTTATTGGATATTTTATGTATTTACATGTCAAATATTATCCCCGGTTTCTACTCCAGAACCCCTATCCCATCTCCCCTCCTCCTGCTTCTATGAGGGTGCTCTCCCTTCCATCCACCAACTTCTGCCTCATCACCCTTTCATTCCACTACACTGGGGAATTGAACCTTCACAGGACCAAGGACCAAGGACCTCTCCTCCTATTGATTCCAGATAATGCCATTTCTTTGCTACATATGCAGCTGTAGCCATGGGTCCTTCCATGTGTACTCTTTGGTTGGTGGTTTAGTCCTTGGGAGCTCTGGGGGGGTCTGGCTGGTAGATATTGTTGTTTTTCCTATGGGGTTGCAAACTCCTTCAGTCCTTTCTCTAATTTCTCCTTTGGGGTCCCTGATCTCAGTCCTATAGTTGACTGTGAGCATCCACCTGTATATTTGTCAGGCTCTGGCAAAGCCTCTCAGGAGACAGCTATATCAGGCTCCTGTCACCACGAACTTCTTGGCATCTGCAATAGTGTCTTGGTTTCATGACTGTATATGGGATAGATCACCAGGTGGGGCAGTCTCTGGATGGCCTTTCCTTCAGTCCCCATTCCATACATTGTTTCCGTATTTCCTCCTGAGAGTATTTTGTTGCACCTTCTAAGAAGGACTGAAGCATCAACACTTTGGTCTTCCTTCTTGACCTTCATGTGGTCTGTGAATTGCATCTTGGGTATTCAGAGCTTTTGGGCTAGTATCCACTTACCAGTGAGTGCAAATCATATGTGTTCTTGTGTGATAAGGTTACCTCACTCAGGATGATATTTTCTAGTTCCATCCATTTACCTAAGAATTTCATGAAGTCATTGTTTTTAATAGCTGAGTAGTACTCCACTGGGTAGATGTACCACATTTTCTGTATTCATTCCTCTGTTGAAGGATATCTGGGTTCTTTCCAGCTTCTGGCTATTATAAATAAGGCTGCTATGAACATAGTAGAGCATGTGTCCTTGATATATGTTGGAGCATCTTTTGTGTATATGCCCGAGAGAGTTACAGCTGGGTCCTCAGGTAGTGCAATGTCCAATTTTCTGAGGAATATCCAGACTGATTTCCAGAATGGTTGTACCAGTCTGCAATCCTACCAACAATGGAGGAGTGTTCCTCTTTCTCCGCATCCTCGCCAGCATCTGATATCATCTGAGTTTTTTATCTTAGCCATTCTGACTGGTGTGAGGTGTAATCTCAGGGTTATTTTGATTTGCAATTCCCTGATGACTAAGAATGTTGAACATTTCTTTAGGTGCTTCTAGGCCATTTCATATTCCTCAGTTGAAAATTATTTGTTTAGCTCTGCACTCCATTTTTAATAGGGTTATTTGGTCATTTTTTTTGTATATATTGGATATTAACCCTCTATGGGATGTAGGAATGGTAAAAATCTTTTTCCAATCTGTTGGTTGCCATTTTAACCTATTGATAGTGTCCTATGTAAGGCAAATGTATAATTTTATGGGTCCCATTTACCTATTATTGATCTTAGATCATAAGCCATTTGTTCATGAAATTTTCACCTATGTGTTCAAGGTTCTTTCCCACTTTATCTTCTATTAGTTTGAGTGTATCTGGTTTTATGTGGAGGTCCCTGATCCACTTGGACTTAAGCTTTGTACAAGGCAATAAGAATGGATCAATTTGCAATCCTCTACATGCTCATTGCCAGTTGTACCAGCACCATTTGTTGAAAATGCTGTCTTTTATCCTCTGGATGGTTTTAGTTCCTTTGTCAAAGATCAAGTGATCATAGGTGTGTGGGTTCATTTCTTGGTCTTCAGTTCTATTCCATTGATCTACCTGCCTGTCTCTTACCAATACCATACAGTTTTTTTCCCATCTTTATTAACTTGGGTATTTCTTATTTACATTTTGATTGTTATTCACTTTCCTGGTTTCTGGGCCAACATCCCCCTAGCCCCTCCCCCTCCCCTTCCCTATGGGTGTTCCCCTCCCCATCCTCCCCACATTACCACCCTCCCCCCAACAATCCCATTCACTCAGGGTTCAGTCTTGGCAGGACCAAGGGCTTCCCCTTCCACTGGTGCTCTTACTAGGCTATTCATTGCTACCTATGCGGTTGGAGCCCAGGGTCAGTCCATGTATAGTCTTTGGGTGTTCTGTAATATAGCTTTAAGTCAGAGACGGTGATTCCCCCAGAATTTCTCTTATTGTTGAGGATAGTTTTCAGTATCCTGGGTTTTTTGTTATTCCAAATGAATTTTCAAATTGCTTTTTCTAACTCTATGAAGAATTGAGCAGGAATTTTGATGAGGATTGCATTGAATCTTTAGATTGCTTTCGGCAAGATGGCCATGTTTACTGCCAATTCATGAGCATGGGAGTTCTTTCGATCTTCTGAGATCTTATTTGATTTCTTTCTTCAAGACTTGAAGTTCTTGTCACGCAGATCTTTCACTTGCTTTGTTAGAGTCACACCAAGATATTTTCTATTATTTGTGACAATTGTGAAGGGTGTTGTTTCCCTAATTCCTTTCACAGCCTGTTTATCCTTTGAGTAGAGGAAGGCTACTGATTTGTTTGAGTTAATTTTATACCCAGCCACTTTGCTGAAGTTGTTTATCAGCTGTAGGTGTTACTTGGTGCAATTTTGGGGGTCACTTAAGTATACTATATCATCTACAAATAGTGATATTTTCAATTCTTCCTTTCCAATTTGTATCTCTTTGACCTCTTTTTGTTGTCTAATTGCTCCGGCTAGGACTTCCTGTACTACATTGAATAAGTAGGGAGAGAGTGGGCAGCCTTATCTAGTCCTGGATTTTAGTGGAATTGCTTCAAGTTTCTCTCCATTTAGTTTGATGTTGGCTACTGGTTTGCTATATATTGCTTTTACTATGTTTAGGTGTGGGCCTTAAATTCCTGACATTTCCAAGACATTTATCATGAAGGGGTGTTGTATTTTGTCAAAGGCTTGTTCAGCATATATTGAGATGATCATGTGGTTTTTTTCTTTGAGTTTGTTTATATAGTGGATTATGTTGATGGATTTCCATATATTGAACCATCCCTCCATCCCTGGTGATCACAAAGTGAATGATCACTTTGATGTGTTATTGGATTTGATTTACAAGAATTTTATTGAGCATTTTTACATTAATATTCATAATGGAATTTGGTCTGAAGTTCTCTTTCTTTGTTGGTTCTTTTTGTGGTTTAGGTATAAGTGTAAGTATGGCTTCATAGAACGAATTGGGTAGTATTCCTTCTGTTTCTATTTTGTGAAATAGTTTACAGAATATTGGTATTAAGTCTTCTTTGAAAGTCTGATAGAATTCTGCACTGAAGCCATCTGATCCTGGGCTATTTATTTATTTATTTATTTGGTTAGGAGACTTTTAATGGCTGCTTCTATTTCTTTGGGGGTTATAGAACTGTTTAGATGGTTTATCTGATCCTGATTTAACTTTGGTACCTGGTATATGTCTAGAAAATTGTCCATTTCATCCAAATTTCAGTTTTGTTCAATATAGGCTTTTGTAGTAAGATCCGATGAGTTTTTGAATTTTCTAGGTTTCTGTTGTTATGTCTCCCTTTCCTTTTCTGATTTTGTTAATTTGAATACTCTCTCTGTACTCTATGGTTAGTCTGGCTAAGGGTTTGTCTATCTTGTTGATTTTCTCAAAGAACCAGCTCCTTTTTTTGTTGATTCTCTTTTTGTTTCTATTTGGTTGATTTCAGCCCTGAGTTTGATTATTTCCTGCTCTCTCCTCCTCTTGGGTGCATTTGCTTCATTTTATTCTAGTGCTTCCAGGTGGGCTGTCATGCTGTTAGTGTATGCTCTCTCCAGTTTCTTTTTGGAGGCACTCAGCTGTGAGTTTTCCTTTTAATGTTGCTTTCATTGTGTCCCATAAGTTTGGGTATGTTGTGCCTTCATTTTCATTAAATTCTAAAAAGTCTTTAATTTCTTCTTTTATTTCTTCCTTGACTAAGTTATCTTTGAGCAGAGCATTGTTCAGCTTCCATGTGTATATGGGCTTTCTGTCATTTTTGTTGTTATTGAAGACCAGCCTTTGTCTGTGGTGATCTAATAGGATGCATGGGTTTATGTCAGTCCTCTTGTCTCTGTTAAGGGCTGTTTTATGGTTGATTATATGTTCAATTTTGGATAAGGTACTGTAGGGTGCTGAGAAGAAGGTATATTCTTTTCTTTTAGGATAAAATGTTCTATAAATATCTGTTAAATCCATTTGATTCATAACTTCTGTTAGTTTCACTGTGTCTCAGTTTAGTTTGTTTCCATGATCTGTTCATTGATGGGGGTGGGGTGTTAAACTCTCCCACTATTATTATGTGAGGTCCAATATGTGCTTTGAGCTTTAGTAAGGTTTCTTTTATGAATGTGGATGCCCTTGCATTTGGAGCATAGATGTTCAGAATTGAGAGTTCATCTTCGTAGATTTTTCCTTTGACAAGTATAAAGTGTCCTTCCTTTTCTTTTTTGATAACTTTTGGTTGATAGTCGATCTTATTTGATATTAAAATGGCTACTACAGCTTGTTTCTCAGAACAATTTGCTCGGAAATTCTCTTCTAGCTCTGAGGAAGTGTCTGTCTTTGTCACTGAGGTGTGTTTCCCGTAAGCAGCAAAATGCTGGGTCCTCTTTACGTTTCCAGTTTGTTAGTCTATGTCTTTTTAGTGGGGAATTGAGTCCATTGAGGTTAAGAGATATTAAGGAAAGTGACTGTTGCTTCCTATTATTTTTGTTGTTAGAGGTGAAATTATGCTTGTGTGACTATCTTCTTTTGGGTTTGTTGAAAGGAGATTACTTTCTTGCTTTTTCTAGGATGTAGTTTCCTTCCTTGTGTTGGAGTTTTCCATTTATTATCCCCTATAGATGGATTTGTGGAAAGATATTATGTAAATTTGCTTTTGTCATGGAATATCTTGGTTTCTCCATCTATGTTAATTGACAGTTTTGATGAGTATAGTAGCCTGGACTGGCATTTATGTTCTCTTAGGGTTTGTATGACATCTGCACAGGATCTTCTGGCTTTCATAGTCTCTGTTGAGAAGTCTGGTGTAATTCTGATAGGTCTGCCTTTATGTATTACTTGATCTTTTCCCCTTACTGCTTTTAATATCCTTTATTATCCAAATCCTTGTGCATTTGGTATTTTGAATATTATGTGACAGGAGGAATTTCTTTATATTTTGGATATTAATTCTTTGTCAGATATATGGTAAGTGAAGATCTTTTCCCAGTTTGGGAGCTGTCTTTTTGTTCTATTGACAGTGTCCTTTGCTCTACCATATATATTTAGTTGCATGAGGTCCCATTTATTAATTGTTGATCTTAGATTCAGAGTCATTGGTGTTTTCTTCAGAAAATTGTCTCCTGTACCAATGCATTCAAGGCTATTTCCCACTTTCTTTTCTATTATATTTAGTGTGCCAAGTTTTATGTTGAGGTCTTTGATCAACTTGTACTTGAGTTTGCAAAGTGTGATAAATAAGGATCTATTCTTCTACTATGCTTGCTGCTTGAACCAACTCCTGGTTTTGCTTATTCTATTGTTCTCTTTGTTTCTAATTTATTGATTTCAGCCCTGCATCTGAATATTTTCTGTCATCTACTCCTCTTGCTTCTTTTTGTTCTAAAACTTTCAGGTGTGCTGTTGTTAGTATGAGATCTCTCCAATTTCTATATCAAGGTACTTAGTGCTATAAACTTTCCTCTTAGAACTGCTTTCATTGTGTCCCAGAAATTTGAGTATGTTGTGCCTTCATTTTCATTGAATTATAGAATGACTTTGATGTCTTTTTTATTTCTTTTTTAACCCAGTGATCATTGAGTATATAGAGGCCCTTATGGCTTTTTTAGTCTCTGTTGAGAAGTCAGGGATAAACTGCTAGGTTTGACTTTATACATTACTTGGCCTTTTCCTCTTGAAGCATTAATATTCTTTCTTTGTTCTGTACACTTAGTGTACATTATGTGACAGGAGGATTTTCTTTACTGATTGAAATCTATTTATTGTTCTGTAAATTTCTTTTACATTTATAACCACCTATTTCTTTAGTTTAGGAAAGTTTTCTTCTGTAGGTTGATGTCATTATGCATGTGAAGGCAGACCAAGTTAGGTCAAGGCCATGATTGGACAGTAAAAAAATAGGTGGGGACAAAGCTTTTGTAAGGCAGGAGAGAAGGAGAAGAGAAGAATCAAGTTGGAGATGGGGAAGGATGACCCATATCTGGGTGGTCTTGAGTTACCAAGGTAGCTGGGATGGATTTCTGTGGCAAGTTTATCTTATCTAGGGGGGCAGTCTATATACTTACCAATTGGTTGTGAGTTTATTGTGTAGATGTATTGTGGATTGAGAATTTAACATATAAATCTGATTGTTGGATTACAGTTTATTGAGTCTTGATTTTACTGGATAGTTGGGTGTTTATACTTTAACTACCAGGGGGTGATTGCTGGGAATATGGGCAGAGTCTGTGGCAGGGAGCCATAATAGGTCAGCCATTGCTGGACTTCTAGAGCCCTGATTTTACCGAGTAGCTAGAACCAGAGAGTTCGAGGCTAGCAGAGAGCCACCAGGAGAGATACTAATCTGAGATAAATTAGTGCTAGTTCCAATGGCCTATTGGAGCCAAACTAGCAACTGCTAGGGTACTCACAGGAACCAGTTCTGCCCTCTTTCATTTTTACCACAACATTCTTCTATAATTTTGTTGAAAATATTTTTAGGGCCTTTTGAGCTGGGAATCTTCTCCCTCTTCTGTTTCTGTTATTCTTATGTTTGATCTTTTCATAATATTCCAAATTTCCTGAATGTTTTCTGTTAGAAACTTTTTAGATTTGGCATTTTCTTTGACCGATATTAATTTCTTCTATTGTATCTTCTATCCCTGGGATTCTCTATTCCATCTCTTGTATTCTGTTGGTGATACTTGCCTCTGTAGTCCCTTTCTTTTCTAGATTTTCTCTCCGGAGTTGCCTCCCTTTGAGTTTTCTTTACTGTTTCTATTTTCACTTTCAGGTCTTGAGGAGTTTTATTCATTTCCCTCACCTGCTTGATTGTATTTTCTGTATTTCTTGATATTTATTTGTTTTCTCTTTATAGACCTCTACCTGCTTGATTATATTTTCCTGTATTTCTTTAAGGGATCTATTTATTTCCTCTTTAAAAGCCTGTATTATAACATTATTTTTTCAAAACCTATTTTTGATGATGGTTCTTAAGTGCTTTAATCTCCCTTTAAGCCCACCACTCACCAGAGGTAATGGAAAAGAAAGGATACAGGGGACGTGAACCTATTTAGAAAGGTTTTTTTGGAACAACTCCTGTCTGTGCTTTCTGGAAATTGGCAGTTCAGTTCACAGGTTAGAAGAGACAATTTGATCCACTAGAAAAGACTTGAAGGATGCACCAGCAGTCCAGTTTGGTATAATTGGGATCCGCAGCTCTGGCACTACTTAGCAGAGACAGCCAGGCCTCAGTCTCAGCACAAGTTAGCAGGAGGGACAGGAAGGGACTCCTGGAGAAGTTCTCAGCTGTGCTTCACTCAGCAAAGCTTGTTCATCCTATTTATATCCTGCAAACATCACATGGCCTCCACGGATCTTACCTCAGCATGTGCATCTGTCTCAGCTGACATCACTCTGCCAGTCAGCCCAAGTCAGCCCAACTACAGCACACCACCAGAAGTTTTGTGGCAAGTTTCTAAGGAGTCCTGACAAATGCAACTCAACTATGCAATATAAGGCAAACCAATACATACGTGTTGTTAGTAAATTGTTTTCATCTTGTGTCCTTTCAAGTGCTTGTTTTAGCATAACATCCTTTCTCCTGTGTCTGCTTCAGCACAATGTTCCTTCACAAAGTCTGCTTAGTCTTTCACTTACGTCTACTTTAACGAAACATTCCTTTATGTGTTTGCCCCAGCAAAACATCATTCATACAACTGACTTTCCAAAGAACCCTTAAAGTTTCCACTTCACTCTATCATCTTCATAAGATGAGATTTAAGGTCTTGCGCTTCAGATTTGTTTGACTATCCAGGGTTTGCTGTAATAGGAGAGGTCAGTTTTGATGGTGCTATATTGTACTGGCTTTTGTTGATTATGTTCTTGTGCTTGCCTTTAAGATTCTGGTATTAGCCTCCCTGGGAGTCCCTGGTCATAGCAGGCCTCTGGAACTGGTTGTACTGGGTGATAGCAGTGCTGTGGCCCTGGTAGTGAAGTTCAGATTCCAGATTACAGGTAATGGTGTGGAGTGGAAGATAGAGCACAGGAAGGACAGGACAGACCTTACAACTGCTGTACTGGCCCCAGCAGGAAGGGGATGGGTATCTTACCTGGTTGTCCTGGGTGGCAGCAGGCCTTCTGGGAGGCAGGCAGAGTTATGGTCTGGGGAGTACAGTGCAGATTTGTAGTTCACACTAATCTCTTAAGTAGCTGCTTCTTCTTCTTCTTCTTCTTCTTCTTCTTCTTCTTCTTCTTCTTCTTCTTCTTCTTCTTCTTCTTCTTCTTCTTCTTCTTCTTCTTCTCCTCTTCCCCCTCTTCTCCTCTTCCCCCTCCCCTCCTCCTCCTCCTCCCTCCCTTCCCCATGAGAATTGGGAATGTCCTATTTTGTCAAATCTTTCTCTGATTTGTCACTTTGCCTGCCACTCAATTAGACATCACTTTCAAACATGGATGCTTCCTTCTATGAACTAACTTTACCTTCAATGTTTGGAGTTAAAGGTATGTACTAATGGCATGTCGGTATTCCGGCCAGAGGGATTAAAGGTATGTGCTAGGAACTGAGCCACACCACAACTAAAAACAGCCTGTTCAATAAACAGTACAATCTTGGAGTTCACAATGTGATCAAATATCTTGCAACAGGGCCTATTTCCTTTCTGTCTCTCATTAGAAAACAAACAGGCCTTTATGGGATAATATTAAGATTAATTAAATGATATAAGATTTTAAAGTATCCTATTATATTGGAATTGTCCAAAACCAACAAGCAACAGACAAACAAACAAATAAACAGAAGGAAAAGAACCCAAGAAAAGACCTAAGAAACAGATATGGAGGCAGAGGGCCACTCATTTGCATACCCAGGAATCCCATAAAAACACTAAACTGGAAGCCATATTATATCCACAAAAGACCTATAGGACAAAAATAGAGAAAAATATCTATAAATAAGATGAAATTTTAAAAAAATTACTTAAAAAAATTCCCTGACACAGAATCTCCGAAGATGTCATTGAATTTGTTTTCTGTTGGCTATTCAGTGCTGAGCATGGAGCCTACCCTTAAGAGCAGTCTGTTTCTCCAGTAAGACTCCCTTAGAGAAAATGTAACTTTCATTTACAAGTAGTTACAATTGAAGATAGCGTCTGGATTAGGGATGGGGGGCCCTGAGCTTGCTGCCTCAGTCTCCATGGGTTCATGTGTGTATGGCTTATATTGACTGAGAGGGCCTGTTTTCTTAGCGTTCTCCATTCCATCTGCCTCTCACACAATTTCTACCTCTTCCACAGGGTTCCCTAAGACATGAGGTGAAGATTTGATGACGATATCTTGTATATGGTTGAGGTGTTCCAAAGTTTCTCCCTCTGTGTTAAAGTCTGGCTGTGGGTCTCCGTATTTCTTCCCATCTGCTTCAGGACGAAGCTTCTCTGTTGATGGCTGAGCAAGGCAGTGATCTGCTTCCCTGGTTTGAGTCAGAAAATCCATATTTAATTCAGTCATGATAGTGACCGTCATGGATGGATGATAAGATCCTCGTTCAAGAGATTTAGTATTGAGGCATCAACCTGTTTTGTTTCTTTATAAAGAAAGGAAGTTTTTTCTTTTAGCTAACACTTCGGGAGTTCAAGGTGACGGTGCTAGCATTGTTCGGGCTTTGGCAGAGACTTCATGGAAAAGGTAGCATGGGTCAAACACAAACAAGAAAGAGACATCACACCGCAAGACAAGAGGCCAGATACTGGAGAGGAGCTAGTCTTCTGTGAAAGTCATCTGTTTGGGTTTTATTGCTGTGAAGAGACACCATGGCCACAGCAACTCCTTTAAAGGAAAACATTTAATTAAGAATGTCTTACCGTTTCAGAGGTTCAGTCCATTGTTCATGGCAGGAAACACGACAGCGCGCAAACAGACATGGTGCTAGAAGAGCTGAGAATTCTACATCTTGATCCACGGGCATCAGAAGGAGACTGTGTGTCGCTCTGTGAGTAGCTTCAGCATATCTGACCTCGAAACGACCTCCACAGTTACATACTTCCTTCAACAAGTCTACACCTCCTACAGTACCACTTCCTATGGCCAAGCATTCAAACACAAGAGTGTGTGGGAGCCATTTCTAGTCAAACCACTTCACTATCTCATAAGGACTTGCCAAAGTTTTATGAGCACTACATTAATTCCTTCTGAGGAGAGCATCCTCAGCAACCTCCCAGTAGGCTCCATCTCCTACAGGCCCAACCACCTCTTTTTTTTTTTCCTTTTTTTTTAATTTATTTAATACGTAATAATAATTCTTTGGTTTCTGGGTAAACATCCCCCTCCCCCCTCCCCTTCCTTAAGGGTGTTCCCCTCCCAACCATCCCCCCATTGCCGCCCTCCCCCCAACAGTCTAGTTCACTGGGGGTTCAGTCTTAGCAGGACCCAGGGCTTCCCCTTCCACTGGTGCTCTTACTAGGATATTCATTGCTACCTATGGGGTCAGAGTCCAGGGTCAGTCCATGCATAGTCTTTAGGTAGTGGCTTAGTCCCTGGAAGCTCTGGTTGCTTGGCATTGTTGTTCATATGGGGTCTCGAGCCCCTTCAAGCTCTTCCAGTTCTTTCTCTGATTCCTTCAACGGGGGTCCTATTCTCAGTTTAGTGGTTTGCTGCTGGCATTCGCCTCTGTATTTGCTGTATTCTGGCTGTGTATCTCAGGAGAGATCTACATCCGGCTCCTGTCGGTCTGCACTTCTTTGCTTCATCCATCTTGTCTAATTGGGTGGCTGTATATGTATGGGCCACATGTGGGGCAGGCTCTGAATGGGAGTTCCTTCAGTCTCTGTTTTAATCTTTGCCTCTCTCTTTCCTGCCAAGGGTATTCTTGTTCCCCTTTTAGAGAAGGAGTGAAGCATTCACATTTTGATCATCCGTCTCGAGTTTCATTTGTTCTAGGCCTCTAGGGTAATTCAAGCATTTGGGCTAATAGCCACTTATCAGTGAGTGCATACCATGTATGTCTTTCTGTGTTTGGGTTAGCTCACTCAGGATGATATTTTCCAGTTCCAACCATTTGCCTACGAATTTCATAAAGCCGTTGTTTTTGATAGCTGAGTAATATTCCATTGTGTAGATGTACCATATTTTCTGTATCCATTCCTCTGTTGAAGGGCATCTGGGTTCTTTCCAGCTTCTGGCTATTATAAATAAGGCTGCGATGAACATAGTGGAGCACGTGTCTTTTTTATATGTTGGGGCATCTTTTGGGTATATGCCCAAGAGAGGTATAGCTGGATCCTCAGGCAGTTCAATGTCCAATTTTCTGAGGAACCTCCAGACTGATTTCCAGAATGGTTTTACCAGTCTGCAATCCCACCAACAATGGAGGAGTGTTCCTCTTTCTCCGCATCCTCGCCAGCATCTGCTGTCACCTGAGTTTTTGATCTTAGCCATTCTCACTGGTGTGAGGTGAAATCTCAGGGTTGTTTTGATTTGCATTTCCCTTATGACTAAAGATGTTGAACATTTCTTTAGGTGTTTCTCAGCCATTCGGCATTCCTCAGCTGTGAATTCTTTGTTTAGCTCTGAACCCCATTTTTTAATAGGGTTATTTGTCTCCCTGCGGTCTAACTTCTTGAGTTCTTTGTATATTTTGGATATAAGGCCTCTATCTGTTGTAGGATTGGTAAAGATCTTTTCCCAATCTGTTGGTTGCCGATTTGTCCTAACCACAGTGTCCTTTGCCTTACAGAAGATTTGCAGTTTTATGAGATCCCATTTGTCGATTCTTGATCTTAGAGCATAAGCCATTGGTGTTTTGTTCAGGAAATTTTTTCCAGTGCCCATGTGTTCCAGATGCTTCCCTAGTTTTTCTTCTATAAGTTTGAGTGTATCAGGTTTGATGTGGAGGTCCTTGATCCACTTGGACTTAAGCTTTGTACAGGGTGATAAGCATGGATCAATCTGCATTCTTCTACATGTTGACCTCCAGTTGAACCAGCACCATTTGCTGAAAATGCTATCTTTTTTCCATTGGATGGTTTTGGCTCCTTTGTCAAAAATCAAGTGACCATAGGTGTGTGGGTTCATTTCTGGGTCTTCAATTCTATTCCATTGGTCTATCTGTCTGTCTCTGTACCAATACCATGCAGTTTTTATCACTATTGCTCTGTAATACTGCTTGAGTTCAGGGATAGTGATTCCCCCTGAAGTCCTTTTATTGTTGAGGATAGTTTTAGCTATCCTGGGTTTTTTGTTATTCCAGATGAATTTGCAAATTGTTCTGTCTAACTCTTTGAAAAATTGGATTGGTATTTTGATGGGGATTGCATTGAATCTGTAGATCGCTTTTGGTAAAATGGCCATTTTTACTATATTAATCCTGCCAATCCATGAGCATGGGAGATCTTTCCATCTTCTGAGATCTTCTTCAATTTCTTTCTTCAGTGTCTTGAAGTTCTTATTGTACAGATCTTTTACTTGCTTGGTTAACGTCACACCGAGGTACTTTATATTATTTGGGTCTATTATGAAGGGTGTCGTTTCCCTAATTTCTTTCTCGGCTTGTTTCTCTTTTGTGTAGAGGAAGGCTACTGATTTATTTGAGTTAATTTTATACCCAGCCACTTTGCTGAAGTTGTTTATCAGCTTTAGTAGTTCTCTGGTGGAACTTTTGGGATCACTTAAATAAACTATCATATCATCTGCAAATAGTGATATTTTGACTTCTTCTTTTCTGATCTGTATCCCCTTGACCTCCTTTTGTTGTCTGATTGCTCTGGCTAGAACTTCAAGAACTATATTGAATAAGTAGGGAGAGAGTGGGCAGCCTTGTCTAGTCCCTGATTTTAGTGGGATTGCTTCAAGTTTCTCTCCATTTAGTTTAATGTTAGCAACTGGTTTGCTGTATATGGCTTTTACTATGTTTAGGTATGGGCCTTGAATTCCTATTCTTTCCAGGACTTTTATCATGAAGGGGTGTTGAATTTTGTCAAATGCTTTCTCAGCATCTAATGAAATGATCATGTGGTTTTGTTCTTTCAGTTTGTTTATATAATGGATCACGTTGATGGTTTTCCGTATATTAAACCATCCCTGCATGCCTGGGATGAAGCCTACTTGATCATGGTGGATGATTGTTTTGATGTGCTCTTGGATTCGGTTTGCCAGAATTTTATTGAGTATTTTTGCGTCGATATTCATAAGGGAAATTGGTCTGAAGTTCTCTTTCTTTGTTGGGTCTTTGTGTGGTTTAGGTATAAGAGTAATTGTGGCTTCGTAGAAGGAATTCGGGAGTGATCCATCTGTTTCAATTTTGTGGAATAGTTTGGATAATATTGGTATGAGGTCTTCTATGAAGGTCTGATAGAATTCTGCACTAAACCCGTCTGGACCTGGGCTCTTTTTGGTTGGGAGACCTTTAATGACTGCTTCTATTTCCTTAGGAGTTATGGGGTTGTTTAACTGGTTTATCTGTTCCTGATTTAACTTCGGTACCTGATATTTGTCTAGGAAATTGTCCATTTCCTGTAGATTTTCAAGTTTTGTTGAATATAGGCTTTTATAGTAAGATCTGATGATTTTTTGAATTTCCTCTGAATCTGTAGTTATGTCTCCCTTTTCATTTCTGATTTTGTTAATTTGGACACACTCTCTGGGTCCTCTCGTTAGTCCGGCTAAGGGTTTATCTATCTTGTTGATTTTCTCAAAGAACCAACTTTTGGTTCTGTTGATTCTTTCTATGGTCCTTTTTGTTTCTATTTGGTTGATTTCAGCTCTGAGTTTGATTATTTCCTGCCTTCTACTCCTCCTGGGTGTATTTGCTTCTTTTTGTTCTAGAGCTTTTAGGTGTGCTGTCAAGCTGCTGACATATGCTGTTTCCTGTTTCTTTCTGCAGGCACTCAGCGCTATGAGTTTTCCTCTTAGCACAGCTTTCATTGTGTCCCATAAGTTTGGGTATGTTGTACCTTCATTTTCATTAAATTCTAAAAAGTTTTTAATTTCTTTATTTCTTCCTTGACTAGGTTATCATTGAGTAGAGCATTGTTCAATTTCCACGTATATGTGGGCATTCTTCCCTTATTGTTATTGAAGACCAGTTTTAGGCCGTGGTGGTCTGATAGCACGCATGGGATTATTTCTATCTTTCTGTACCTGTTGAGGCCCGTTTTTTGACCAAGTATATGGTCAATTTTGGAGAAAGTACCATGAGGAGCTGAGAAGAAGGTATATCCTTTTGCTTTAGGATAGAATGTTCTATAAATATCTGTTAAGTCCATTTGGCTCATGACTTCTCTTAGTCTGTCTACGTCTCTGTGTAATTTCTGTTTCCATGATCTGTCCATTGATGAGAGTGGGGTGTTGAAATCTCCCACTATTATTGTGTGAGGTGCAATGTGTGTTTTGAGCTTTAGTAAGGTTTCTTTTACGTATGTAGGTGCCCTTGTATTTGGGGTATAGATATTTAGGATTGAGAGTTCATCTTGGTTGATTTTTCCTTTGATGAATATGAAGTGTCCTTCCTTATCTTTTTTGATGACTTTTAATTGAAAATTGATTTTATTTGATATTAGAATGGCTACTCCAGCTTGCTTCTTCTGACCATTTGCTTGGAAAGTTGTTTTCCAGCCTTTTAACCTGAGGTAGTGTCTGTCTTTGTCTCTGAGGTGTGTTTCCTGTAGGCAGCAGAATGCAGGGTCCTCGTTGCGCATCCAGTTTGTTAATCTATGTCTTTTTATTGGGGAGTTGAGGCCATTGATGTTGAGAGATATTAAGGAATAGTGATTATTGCTTCCTGTTATATTCATATTTGGATGTGAGGTTATGTTTGTGTGCTTTTCTTCTCTTTGTTTTGTTGCCAAGACGATTAGTTTCTTGCTTCTTCTAGGGTATAGCTTGCCTCCTTATGTTGGGCTTTACCCTTTATTATCCTTTGTAGTGCTGGATTTGTAGAAAGATATTGTGTAAATTTGGTTTTGTCATGGAATATCTTGGTTTCTCCATCTATGTTAATTGAGAGTTTTGCAGGATACAGTAACCTGGGCTGGCACTTGTGTTCTCTTAGGGTCTGTATGACATCTGTCCAGGATCTTCTGTCCTTCATAGTTTCTGGCGAAAAGTCTGGTGTGATTCTGATAGGTCTGCCTTTATATGTTACTTGACCTTTTTCCCTTACTGCTTTTAATATTCTTTCTTTATTTTGTGCGTTTGGAGTTTTGACTATTATGTGACGGGAGGTGTTTCTTTTCTGGTCCAATCTATTTGGAGTTCTGTAGGCTTCTTGTATGCCTATGGGTATCTCTTTTTTTAGGTTAGGGAAGTTTTCTTCTATGATTTTGTTGAAGATATTTACTGGTCCTTTGAGCTGGGAGTCTTCACTCTCTTCTATACCTATTATCCTTAGGTTTGATCTTCTCATTGAGTCCTGGATTTCCTGTATGTTTTGGACCAGTAGCTTTTTCCGCTTTACATTATCTTTGACAGTTGAGTCAATGATTTCTAGGGAATCTTCTGCTCCCGAGATTCTCTCTTCCATCTCTTGTATTCTGTTGGTGAGGCTTCTATCTACAGCTCCTTGTCTCTTCTTTTGATTTCCTATATCCAGGGTTGTTTCCATGTGTTCTTTCTTGATTGCTTCTATTTCCATTTTTAATTCCTTCAACTGTTTGATTGTGTTTTCCTGGAATTCTTTCAGGCATTTTTGTGATTCTTCTCTGTAGGCTTCTACTTGTTCTCTAAGGGAGTTCTTCACGTCTTTCTTGAAGGCCTCTAGCATCATGATCAAATATGATTTTGAAACTAGATCTTGCTTTTCTGGTGTGTTTGGATATTCCATGTTTATTTTGGTGGGAGAATTGGGCTCCGATGATGCCATGTAGTCTTGGTTTCTGTTGCTTGGGTTCCTGCGCTTGCCTCCTGCCATCAGATTATCTCTAGTGTTACTTTGTTCTGCTATTTCTGACAGTAGCTAGACTGTCCTATAAGCCTGTGTGTCAGGAGTGCTGTAGACCTGTTTTCCTGTTTTCTTTCAGCCAGTTATGGGGACAGAGTGTTCTGCTTTCGGGCTTGTAGTTTTTCCTCTCTACAGGTCTTTAGCTGTTCCTGTGGGCCTGTGTCTTGAGTTCACCAGGCAGGTCACTTGCAGGGGAAAAGTTGGTCCTACCTGAGGTTCCGAGGCTCAAGTGTGCTCGTGGGGTACTGCCTAAGTCCTCTCTGCGGCGGCAGCAACCGAGGAGATCTACGCCGCTCTTTCCGGGAGCCTCCGTGCACCAGGGTTCCAGATGGCATTTGGTGTTTTCCTCGGGCGTCTGGATGTGCGCAGAGTGCAGTCTCTTCTGGTTTCCCAGGCGTGTCTGCCTCTCTGTAGGTTTAGCTCTCCCTCCCACGGGATTTGGGTGCAGAGAACTGTTTATTCGGTCTGTTTCCTTCAGGTTCCGGCGGTGTCTCCCCCAACCACCTCTTAACACGGAACTGAAGTGTTCGATTTGCAAATCCTCCGAGGACACATTCAGTCCTTGTCTTAACCACAGCAAATATCATCAATCTGTGCCTGGCACTGCTTTTTTTTCAACCTTTGCACTCCCATTAACAACCCTAGCAGCTGGAAGAATGTTAAATGTCTCCACGTGAGTTACTGGACCCTTGGCAAGTGGGTGCTGAGTCTCTACTCCTTCCCTATCTAACACCTGTAATGATTCTACTGCACATGTATGAGGGGAGCTCACGCCTCCAGTTTCAAAATGGCTTCATCTCAGAATCACTTTGCAGTGGTCTGAGGGTAAGGGTTGAGGTGTGAGTAACAAAGCATGGCAGCATATTTTTATGAGAATTCTTTCTGAACCATGCTATGAGTCACCGATCATTAGTTAAAATCTCTGTGGGCTACCCCACAAATCTCTTTATTCTATTTTATTTCTTTATTACTGTTGGATCCACTCCCCCCTCTCGAGAGGTTACATTTAATAAGAGGTATCGAAAAAAATATATCATGGCTTTGAACTTTGCCCTTTGGAGGAGCTGCCCCTTATATACACAAAGTCCCAGCATTAGCCAAACTCCTTCTTGTAAAGGAAAAGAACAGATCTGCAATTGATTTGTTGGCTACTGAAGATTAACACAGAGTGGTGTTTGTATTGGATTTTAGATTAAATGATTTTATTAAAGCCTTTTTATCATGTCAGAGCACAGAGCTTTGCTACCAACGCTCCAGCATACCCTCTGGAGTGGAGGACTGCTCAGCAATGATATTTTCTTTTTGTCTCGGTTCACCTTGGGCTCTGGCATGGACAGTTTCATGGGCACCACTTGCATCCCAGCCTGGTCATGTGGATCTTCATCCCAGTTGGAGGATCCAGATCAGAAGGGAGATTTGTTTTTAATTTTAAACATGTGTGGACAGTTTAGTCACAGTACAGTCACTGGCATGAAGGTTCATGTGTTGAGGGAGGAGACAGCAGTTTTTGTCGAGAGTGCTTTGATGAAGGAAGGATCAATGGAGAGAGATGAGGAGGAAGAGATACAGGAGAAGAAAAGCAACCAAGGTGTAGCTGGCCTTTTGCAGTAAAATTAATCCTTGGTTACTGATTTTCCACTGTGGTAGGGAGTCACTTTCTAGATCATAGCTCCACCATGACAACCATCTGACAGAACAAAGGAGACAGGTGCACAAACAGTGGAGAACCTGGCAGGGCACAGCAGCATCCACCATACTAGGAAGGGAAGAGATGGTTAGAGACACAGGGCTGTCACTCTGAGTAAGCAATGCATAAGATACAGCCAATGATAAATAAGAGGGCGGATGAGAGAGACTCCTAGGAAGAGCAGGGAGTGCGGCAAAGCAGGCAAAGGGAATGGTGTAGGCAATGGCTCATGGGTAGAATAATGAATGCTACCCTCCTTTTCTTTATTCAGAATTGAGGGGAGAGGTGAGATGATGTTACCATGAAGCAACAATGAAGAGTTTTGTACATTTGAGGAAGGTCCAATGGGTTTAGGAAAGAAAATATCATGAGTACATATTGGCCTGTGAAGAGTGCTGACATCTCCCTTCATGAGTTCTAGTCTCTGTACAGAAGTGCATTTTTCTAGTTTAGAGGGAATAGTGGAGATCGCATGGCTGGAAGCATTGCTAAACACAGTGTACCCCGCTGTGTTCTTCTGAGGCGCAGCTATCTCCTACTGTCAATAGTGCAGCATGGTTTGTCCTCAGAGGTCTGAGAGCTTGCATGCTCTATCCTGATGGTGTATGCCTCTCTAAAGTCAATGAGGTAAACAGAGCAGTCAGATTTTTCCCTAAGGTGAGCTGTGCTGGGTGCGCTGGTTAGTCTTTTGTCATTTTGGCACAAGCTAGGATCATGTGCAAAGAGGGAACCTCTACTGAGAAACTGCAGCTAAGAGATTGGACAGCAGGCTCATCTGTGGGGTATGGGAGGGCCCAGTCTACTATGTGGGGTCTACCTCTGGGAACAAGGCCCGCTATTGTATCAGAAAGCTGGCTGACTGAGGGAGTAAGTAGCTTCCCTCCACAGCCTCTGCTTCAGCTCTTGTGTTCAAGTTTCTTCTTCATATTTCCTTCCATAATGGCCTTTCACTGGGACCTGGAGACACTTTCCTCGAGTTGTTTCGGTTATGGTGCTTATCTAGGTGACAGAATGCTGACTGGAGGGAGGAGAGGGAATAAACCGAGGTTTTTTTTAATCCTGGCTCTCAGTTTCCAGCATTCAGTCTCTCCAATGAGGAGATTACAGAGAACAGCTTGCATGTGGTTGCCTGGAGGCAGAGAGAAAGTACCTCAGAGATAGTCTCTCCTCCTTTCCCTCTCTTACTTCCAGCCTCCAGGACTGTGGTGTTCAGGAAGCACTGGCCTCACTTTATCTTTTTTTTTTTTCTGAACTGTCCTCACAGTCACACCAGAGGTATGCTTTGTTAGTCTCCTAGGAACTCTTTAATCCAATCCACTGGGACAATCAAAATTAGCCACCAAGCTGTATAAGTAATTCAACATTCAAGGACTCAGCAATGCATAATGTTGCCTGATCTCTGATAGCAAAAGAAACACATCCCAGCTATAGCAGGAAGGTCATCACAAGTTCAAGACCAACCTAGTTTACACTACACATTCTAAGCTGTCCAGGAATACAGAGTTATAGAATAAGACAGACAGACAGACACACACACACAGAGTTATAGAGTAAGACTCAGATATACACAGTTAAAGAGTAAGACTTTGACACACGCACATGCACACACACTGAGTAGTAGAATAAGACACACACACACACACACACACACACACACACACACACCATAACAATGTATTAAGCACCTCCTGAAATTTAAGGTGCAGAGGTTAATTAACCCTTGTACATCCTTTGTGACACCTCATGAGGTGTTTTTTTCATAGACATGCTCACCTCAACTGCAACAACAGTGGCAACCAAAAGAACAGGAAGGCAGGGAAAGGGGCCTCCATTGCGGAAGGCGCTCAATAAATATTTATTGGGCAGTAAATGTTCTATTGAGGCCTTACCTCTCGCTAGCCACTATAAATACAAGTTGTAAATGAGAAGCCTCAAAGAGAAAAGTAAGGATAATGATGACAGGTGACATAGTAAGACGGACTTGGAGCTACAGAATTTGAAACAAGACCAGAGCATTTCAATTCAAGGCGGCGGACAGATGCACTCCACTCTGCTTCTGAGGGTGAAAAGCCAGCTTGCACCGTTAAAACAGCATGGTGAGGACAGCAGGGCTCAGAAACCTGAAAGGTGGGTGTCTTCTTCAGGGTCACTATTGCTGTCATGAAGCACCATAGCCAAAACATCTTGGGGAGGCAAGGGTTCATTTGGCTACACAAGGTCTATTTAACTTACCCTCTCACATCACAGTCCATGATCAAAGGATGTCAGGACAGGAACTCACACAGAGCAGGAACCTGGGGGCAGAAGCTGATGCAGAGGCCATGGAGGGATGCTGCCTACTGGCTTCCTCCCCATGATTTGCTCAGTCTTCTTTCTTATGGAATCATGGACCACAATGGGCTGGGCCCTCCCCATCAATCACTAATTTAAAATTTTTCTTATAGCTGGATTTTATGGAAACATTTTCTCAATTGAGACTCCTTCCTCTCCAATGAATCTAGCTTGTGTCAAGTTGATATAAATTAGCCAGCACAGTGGGTAACTTCGAAGGACAGTTTTGAAACCCCAGAATACAGAAACAGATGGGATCTGGTTGATTAAGAAAACTTACTATGGCAAATTTAGCCCCCAAATGCCAGCAGGAGAAGGGCTTTTCTAAGTAGATGCCTTCAAAACCTACTGCTCTTACAGGAGCTGGACTTAGACCCAGACCCCCATACACATCTGCAGCAGATATGCGGTTGGTGTTCACGTGGTTCCCCTAATAAGTGGAGCAGGAACTGTTTCAGTCCCTGCTCCCTGCCACTGTACCCCCGTCCCTTCCCCCTATCTGAACTGTCTGGATGGGTCTCAGTGGGAGAGGATGTGCCTGGACCTGCTGGAACTAGATGTCCCGGTGTGGGGTGGTGTCCAAAGGGGAGCTCCCCTTCTCTAAGGGGGAAGGATTTGTAAGGGTAGCACTGAGAGGGAGGAGAGGAGGGAGGGGAGCTGTGATCAGGATAAAAAGTAAATAAAAATTGATAATGATAATGATAATAATAATGATAATAATAATCTCCTGTTCCACAAAAGGACAGGGATGCCACCAATGTGGAGATAACTAATATGTTGACTATAGTCTGAGCCCTTCTGCATGGTGGGTTCTGTTGAATGTATTTCTACGCATTCTCATGGTACATTGCCATTGGTCTTTGTGTCCTTTCAGGTCACGTCCCTTCTTCAGTGACTTTACACTTACTCTTCATTCTGCTAGACTCTGTCTCTGAACCATTACTCAATCACCTCTCCATTGTCATTAAAGCCTCAGCTTCGATTTTACCCACTCACAGACATTTCCTCTGACTGCCGCTTCCGAATTGGATGCTGTCTTACCCATGACTTTTGCATGCAATCTCAATTCCCTCCCTTCAGAGTGTTAGCCTATACCACTGCCTTACCATGATTATCATATGCGAGTAAGGGCCTTCAATCTCATAGGCCACTGCATCCACAACTAGAACATCATTGCGCCCTAGGGCTTGCCTCCATTAGCTTCTGCAGAGAAAGCACTGCGACATGTAATAACCTCAAACTGAAGCCCTTCATTTGGTATATGATTCATACCAGCTAGGTAGCTCTTACTTGAATGAGCTAGCAGGCTGGTTGCTAGATAGTCTCGCCAGTGTCATTCTCATGTCTAGTCTGGTGGCTTGAAGCAGCAGAGACAGCATGCACCATGTAACCTGTTTATACAGCAGGCAATCTTGGCCTCTTCCATGGGAATGGGTAAGCAATCTGCCCTGTACTCATGAATGAGCTGACAGCTCAGGGGTGTGAGGAAAAGAAACCACACCCCAGGATCCTCAAGAATAACAAACCAGACAATTAAATTACGCTTTTATCAAATAAAGAAATATCCAGGAAACCAAACAATTAGGACAATCATGAATGACTTCAGTGAGATTTAGAAGGATGGTGCACACAGAAGATCAGGCGGTGGCTGTGAAAATGGAGCAAGAAGAGGGTAGGAACGTGAACCTGGTAATTAAAAGTACTTTCCGCCACTGGAAATAAAACCCAGCAGACAGGATGCATAAGGGAAGGAGTATAGCTAATGACCTCGCCAGCGATGTTGGGAGGAAGGAATCGTGCACACCCGAAGAGAGTGTGAGGGAAACACAAAGTGGCAGGCGTCTCTCTCATTATTTTACTGTGGTTCTAGATGCCGAGAATGAAGTCAACGAAAGACAGACATTTCAATAGCCTATTAGAAAAGAATTTCCTTGAGACAAAGGTATATGTGCCCAGTTGAAATGAGCCTCAAAGAAAAATCAGAAGCATTTAAAAACCCCACACCCGGAGGAAACTCAAAACTCCAAGGAGAAAGAAACATTAAAAGCCTCCTGTGAGAAGAGAAAGTTCACTGGCAATGACAGGAGAGTCAGTCTGAATTCTCATCAGTAGTCCTGGATGCAAGGAGATGGTTACATCGTGTCTTCAAATCTTCGAGTGTATGTAATTTTGAACCTTGGATCCAGGACTCAGTCAAGACTCAGAAAGAATAATTTAAAGTCATATTCCAAAATGTGTGGTTTGCCACTTACAGACTTCTCTAATACAGCACATGAGGATGTTAACATGGGGAGATTCCCCAGTTACACATAACATGGAATGCACGAAACAGGAGGTTTGGGACCGTGCAGAAGAGGCATGTAAAATTAAACAGAGCTTGAAGGGGTACACTTAAACCATGGGATTGAGAAAACTCTCAGGCTTTCCGAATCTTTTCAGCGGATCTGTTCATATCACTTGATGAAAATGGTGGTACAGTTACAGCCATCTAAGTTACTAAAAATTCAATAAGTGAATAAAAAAAGTAGTATCAATGCACAAGTAATATCGGGATAGTTAGATTTATAGAAAAGAATCTAATAGTCATGAGAGAGTTGGTGTGAAAGTTGAAGAGCCAGTGAAACTCGCTAAGGATGGTCAGAAGGGGACAGCAGGTGTCTGAAGGTGGCGATTCAATTCTCCATCCAAGATGTCTGCATTTTAAGTGCATTCTCACTGTTCTGGGAGGTCGTATCTCCATAGAGTATATTTTGATGCTTGTCGTTGTGTGATATTGTCTGGATATTGGGTATTAACGCCTACCTTTATGATTTCCTTTACAGAAATTCTAAGCCGGCCAATCATTTTTGTCTGAGCCCTATAATTACTTTTTTATTCAAACACTAGATGGCGCCCTAGAGACAGGCATGGTGTAAGCTGACTGTTGGTGTGCTGTCACTATTTCAGCACAAGAGGGCGATCCTAGCCCAGGCTTGCCCTAAATCCACAGTTGGTCTATTGACCTTTACCCTAGTGAGGGTAATCTGTGGTCAAAAGCCTCTCCCTGGAGTACGGTAGGACTAGACACTGTCTACACACCAGCTTGCAGCTGGACATAATCACTAACCGTGAGATCGGGACTGGCTTCCTATGCATGCTAATGGCCATCGTGCTGCATAGCTGGGTTTCACCCTGAGCCCACGGTCTACTGAGAACGACACAACAATGATGTACACAGGACCGAGACCCACAGCGCCTATCTAATTGCTGAGGAAAATGCGTGTCCCGGTGCAAATTGACGCAGCTGATGGGGGCTGACAGAAGTCTGACCACGGCCCTGTGTTTATCCTCTCAACACTAAGGTTGCTCCTGAGGTTTCCTCTTCAGCAGGTTTGGGAAGGAAGCCCCGTGGGGTCTACCCAGTGCTGCTTTTACCAGCCAAGTATTGAGTTCCAAGGCAAAATTCCACATTTACTGCCCTTTCCCATACCCAGCAGAGGGGTTCTGGCTATGTTCCTGTTCTTTAACCATACCTGAGGTTAAAGTATTGGTGAAAGTAGGCTGCTGGCCATTAGGGTTGATACTAAGCTGTATTGAGTCCCCCACCACAGCTGGCCAAATCATATATGTGTCCTATAAGAGTATAGGGTCCATTGCATGTCAGTGACCCCTAGCCCGGACAGTGGTGAAACCCAAGGCTGGGAATGGGTGGTGAAGACATTGCTTTGATTTACACTAGGCTGGATCATACCAGATTCTCATAGCCATAAGGACCTGCATAATCTTGGGACTGATGTGTCTGAGGCCCTCTCTAACACAGGTGGTGACCCAGGCAGAATCTAAAGTCCATCCTATTGGTATGTAGGTCAGTCTAGAGGCTCCGTCCATAAACTATTCCTCAGGTATTTGAGTCTTTGTTCATTGCTTGGTTCTGGGTCTTACAACAGCAGGCACTATACTGAAGATGAGAGCAAGGGGTCTGCCAGCATCTACGCTCTAACACCCTGTAGGTGGAGGACTGACTCCCTCTCTGTCATCAGTGACTGGAGGTGAAAGGTGGGTTAGTCAATCAGCTTTGGTTAGCATCAATTCCAGTATCATGTTTCCATTGGCGTTGGGTCTAGGAGTAGAGGTCTAGGTCTTGTATTTGGTTTTACCCTGTGGGACCTCAGTTTCAAGTCTAAGGTGTGGCTTTAATTCTGTCTCCTTTCCCACCTGAGGTGAGATTTGGGCAGCTCCTTCCTATCTTCTTCAAGGTGGTCTTTTGCTTGTACTAAAAGCTGGTACTATGGTCCCTTACCCAGCTTCCTTAGCAGTGGGAACTTGCTGTGAGGTTCATACTGGTGAGTCTGGAGCAGACAAAAGTTAAAAGCATCTGATTCAGACCACCTTGCTTTTGGTTTGTTTGAAACAGTCTCCCTTTGTAGCCCAGGCTGACCTTAAACTTGGTTACTCTCCTGCCATGACCTCTGATATGCTTGGACAATAATAGGCTTGTATCATTACACTGTTTGCTTCTCTTGCCTTCTTTAAAGTTGATAAACTTTAAAAGAAAATATGCTCATAGAATTTAAAGTGGGATGAACATTTTTTGCTATATGCAAGTGTTATTTTAATTAAAAGTTACTTAAAGAAATAGAAAATCAAAGTGATAAATTAAGCTCATACATCATAGACTTTATTAAAAGTTTAGTGAAAATGCAGTAGTTTTGGCACTAGAATAACTAGAATAACAAAAGGTTAGTGTTAGGTGTGGTGGTCATGACTTGCAGACTGGTCTTCATTTATATAGGAAAACCATGTCCAAAACAGCAGTAACAGCGTCAGCAACAACAACAACCACCCCCCAACCAAAAAATCTATATGAAAAAATTTTAGAGGAAAACATATAGTAGCTATAGTGATAAAAGAAAGAAATCTAAGAGTAAATATTCAAAGTAATTATTCGAATAAACATCTCCAAGTAATTTTGTGTTCATTAATTTTAACATTAAAAGGCAAAAACCCCTATGGAAAAGTCTGTGATAATTACTTGTGCAAATGTGAAGATTGGATTCATGATATGCATGGGGTGTGTCAACTTGTATGCTATGGATCAGTAGAGAGAAATGCAGACCCACATGGGTAAGACACATCAGGATATGCTTATAATGATGCTGTGTGCACTGTTCTGTGGGCCACAAAGCCATGGCACCAGTGTTGCTTGGGGCATCTTGGTTTCTTCAGAGAAGTGAAGCTTCCTCTGCTTTGCTTCCCAACCCACTGGGGCAGCTTTCCAAGCAGATGGGCCAGAAGTAGAAGAATTCAAAAGTTCGCAATTACTCAGCAGCTTTGGAAAAAGATTAATAATCTGTAGTGACTTTGAGATAAGTGACAAGAAATGAGTAGGGAGTTGACACAACAGCTTAGTCACAGAAGACTTGCAT